>NC_049202.1:46980459-46995459 GCF_013347855.1 Anguilla anguilla
AAGCGTTACCTGCGCTGAGACTTTTTTTTTTTGCGAGGCCACGGCGTCTGTTTATTTGACGAGCCCGCGCCCAGTCCTCAGAGGGACGCGCTGCCGTTCTGCTATCAGCGGCTGCGCAGGCCGAGCGGCGCTTTGTCTGGGCTCTGATGAATACTGCATGAGGGAGCTGGGCGGGTGAGGGTAATAAGCATGTTTCGTGGCTGCCGCAGATAGCGTGTCACTGCGCTGAGGGGCTCCCTCCTCCCCCCCAGCTGAACGGCGCGCGCGGCTCCTTTGACAGAGAGCACGCGTTTGTGGGGGAGATTAGTGGCCGGGCGCAGATGCAATCCCGCTCCGCTAACGGAAACACCTTTAGCGCGCTACGCCGCGCGGCGATGAGCACGAGTTTGCGGAGTCAGCGAGGAAGTGCGCCGTGCCAGGTGGGAGCCGTCCGCTCCTCGCGTTCAGCGGTTCGGGGGGCGTGCCCCGCCAGAGCCGGGCGGTTTGTGAGGGAGGCGTGTGCTGTATGGCGAGGCAGCGCTCCGATTGGCCCTCGCGCAGGAACAGGAGCCAATGGGAGAAAAGGCAGACGGCCCCCGTCCCCTCCCGCGGCCGCCTGGCGGGACTTTGTTGCCTTGCTTAAGGCGCTGAATTATGTGCGGGGCGTCGTACTGTTCTCCCATTCCTGCTTTAGTGCGGTCATTCTGACACCCAGCAACAGGTAGAGGGAGTGGGATCCACAAAAGCAGGGCTCTGGTGTCTCGGCCAGCACCGAACTCCCTGTGTAAAATCCGGGGCGGCTGCATGAAACAGAACGCGTCCTCGCCAAGATTTACTCCCGGCAGGGGTCCCGCTGATTTACGCCTCCCTTTCCCAAGGTTTACAATTATCTGCTGAAACCCCTGGATGGTAAGAGACTGGTGGAGATCCGCTGGGATTACCAGGCGCAGCAGACCGTAAAGCATGCCGCGCACATTGAGCCGATGCTGCGCTTCCCCATCGTTTCCTGTAGTTAATATTGTGCGCTAGCGTTGAGCAGACAGGCCACCACGCCCCCCCTGCGTCAGGCGGACGGGCTCGGCCCGAGGGGCCGCTTGCCTGCTGGGGCGCGAGCAGGGGGGCCGCTGCATAATGGCTGCACTTCTTTACCCTGCCCGTTTTCAATGGTTTGGACTTGGTTTTATGTCCCGCTCTTCTGCAGGTTAATAATTTAATACGCTTGCTGTTTCATGCTCGCAACAAAGCGTTCAAACAAAGAAACACCCCTCTGTCCTTATGGGCACACATAACTCACTGTGGGTACACAACACACCCCTCTACTTACTGTGGGTTCATAACACACCCCTCTACTTACTGTGGGTACATCACACACCCTTCTGTACTTACTGTGGGTACATATAACACACCCTTCTGACTTACTGTGGGTACATAACACACCCCTCTACTTACTGTGGGTACATAACACACCCCTCTACTTACTGTGGGTACATAACACACCCCTCTACTTACTGTGGGTACATAAAACACCCTTCTGTACTTCTATACTTACTGTGGGTATATATAACACACCCTTCTGTACTTACTGTGGGTATATATAACACACACTTCTGTACTTACTGTAGGTATATATAACACACACTTCTATACTTACTGTGGATATATATAACACACCCTTCTATACTCACTGTGGGTATATATAACACACACTTCTATACTTACTGTGGGTATATATAACACACCCTTCTATACTCACTGTGGGTATATATAACACACACTTCTGTACTTACTGTGGGTATATATAACACACCCTTCTATACTCACTGTGGGTATATATAACACACACTTCTGTACTTACTGTGGGTATATATAACACACCCTTCTATACTCACTGTGGGTATATATAACACACACTTCTATACTCACTGTGGGTATATATAACACACCCCTTTGTCTGCTCATGAATGAACGCTAGTTGGGAAGGCTGCCGCAGGTGTTTCACAGTGTCAGCAGGAGGCTGGAGTGGAGTGTTACACCGGCTCTCTGCGACCATTCGCAACATGGCGGAATTAGGTTTGTGTTAGATTGGTGTCTAATGGAAAATAAAGAAAGCGGTGGGGAAACTAGTTACTGAAGGAGGGGGGCCGGGGAAGGAGATTTCATCAGCACAGGCTATCAGCCCAGAAGCACCCTGTTACATTCACTTTGAGCCGAGCCCTTTCCTATCTGCGCGTTTCATCTCTGATAATAATCCAAACAAATTGAATTTCCTTTCCCGGATCTGTCTAAGCATTTTTAAAGTAAGGCTGGAATGGTGTGACCCGTGAAATAGGCTGAATGTAGATGAGTTTGGCGGGGAGCTGGGGGGCCTGGGGTGATGGGGGGGGGGGGTGGGGGGGTCGTGGGGGGGCAGTGAGGGACGTGGCGTAGCGAAGCGAGCCCAGGCCTCCCGCGGACGGAGAGTGACGCGCGGGCCAGGAGGAGACGGGCGAGCGAGGAGAGGGAGCGCGGGAGCCGCTTATTATTGGCTGCTTGTTATTCGGCGTGCGCGGCAGGTGCCAGGAGGGGCGCGGCTGGAACGGCAGCGCCGGCTGGGAGGCGTGTCTCTGGCGCTCCGGCTCCCGGGAGAGAGGGCCTTTATTTGAGCCTTTATTTACTCCCCTGCGGCGCGCCTTGCGTGAGAAAAGCGGGTGGAGCGGTCTGGGAGAGCAGCACCCCTGCAGTGCCTGCGGGGGGAGAGGGGGAGGAGGGGGGGCGCTCTGGAGACCGCCAGCCGCTAGGAGGAGCCCAGACGCTCACCCGCTCATTGCAGCAGTGGGCCTGTGCGTGAGGGCAGCAGGGCCGGAGAGTCCAGTGACCGCGTCAGGCCCCTTCTTCAGGAGGCCCTGCTGATGTCGTTTGCCCAGATGGCGGCACGCGTGATGCCAGGGATGTTCGTCTCTGCTTTTCCTGTTGTGTTCTCCCTGCTTGTTCTGCAGGGCAGCGCCTCGGAGGCCTTCAGGCACACGTTCTTCCCTCTGCCCGTGTGATTAGAGAAGCAGCAGCACTGAGTGTTTGGCGTCTACTGTAACTCGGGGGGGGGGTGATGTCACAAGTCCTGGAACTTTCCGTGCTTTACTTCGCATTTCCAGAACAAGGTTCACGAATGAAACACGGGTTATTGCTAGGGGTTTCATAAAGCCGTCGCGCTTTTTGATTTTAGCAAATCTTTCCCCTCTGAAAAAATCCAACGCGACCATGTGTGGCCTCAGACTGTTCAGCAGCACCACAGCTGAGGAGAGCGTCCTGCTCTCGGACTGCGTTTCCGTGAAGTCAAAAAGGAAAGGCAGCCCAAGGCTCGGTGCGAGTGCGGTGTGGAGCGGCACTGTCCCGCCCGCTCCGGTAATAGTTTCCACATTCGCTGTCAGGAAAGGCATCGTCGTTCGGGGAGGGGGGGGGGGGGGGGGGGGGGGGGGGGCAGTGGAAAGGCTGGGAGCCGAAATGAAGCTGTCGGGGCAGAGCCGCCTGCTCGTAACAAATGAAGTCTGAGAAAAAGCTGAAGGACGTAATGTATGTGCACACATTAGGGGGATAATGTATACGGGATCTGGTTAAAATGCATTGATTCTGAAGACAGATAGAGTGTGGATTACTACATAAGGCTCCCCTTGTCTCTGGATATTGAGGTTGAACCTGGGTGGTGCTCTTCACTTCTTTTTTTTTTTTTGTACAATAGTAGATGTGCTGACAGTGCAAGGTTGGCCTCTCGCGTCATGTGACTTGTGTTCTTTTTCCCATCAGACGGGAATTACGCTGTAACCGATACCCCTCTCCGGAGCGCCTTCATTTGTGTTCCGTTCCGTGCGGCAGAATTAAGTGACCCGCGCGGGAAGTTTTGGCGAATGTTGATAAATTCTCCGGCATGCATTATTCAGATGCCTTGGGGTATTGCAGCGGTTTGCTGCGTGATGGCTGTGTCGCGTGGAATATGCCCAGTACAGTCACTGTGAGGATATGGAACAGCAGCTGAGCTATCGCCTGCCATTGTGTGCTACCTACACCTCACACTGGGCCTCAGCTCTGGCTCAGGTGAAAGCTGGCAGATGCTGGATTGCACCTGTCCGTTATTGAACTCTTGAATGGTTTTGGTCTGTGTGTGTGTGTGTTTGTTTGCATGTGTTTGTGTGTAAGTGTGTGTGTGTGTGTGTGTGTGTGTCTGTATATGTACGTATGTGTGTGTCTCTCTGTGTGTATGTGTGTGTTTGTGTTCGATGGGTGTGTGCTTGATGTGCGTGTATGTGTGTGTGTTTTTGTGTGCGTGTGTGTGTTGTGTGTATGTTTTTGTGTGTGTGTGTGTTCGATGTGTGTGTATTTTTGTGTGTGTGTGTGTGTGTGTGTGCCACCCTGCCAGCAGAACCGACGCAGAGCTCAGTGAAGCCTGCTTCAGTTGTGTGGTTGACGCTGTGGGACTTCTGAAGCGGCACATTGACAACAAACGATGTTTGTTTGCGGCTGCCTGTGTTTTGATCATGTGATCATGTGGAGGAGGAGGGGAGGGGCAGAAGCCTCACTGTAGGTCTCAGTGCTTCTCAGCTTCAGCCAGCTGCCTCTCCTCAGCCAGGCTGCTGTCATCCAGCCCTCTTCTGGCTCCCCATCTCTCCCACACGCGGGGGACCAATCCCCACAGAGCGGCGAGACGCACGGCCAATCCCCACAGAGCGCCGAGACACACGGCCAATCCCCACAGAGCGCCGAGACGCACGGCCAATCCCCACAGAGCGCCGAGACACACGGCCAATCCCCACAGAGCGCCGAGACGCACGGCCAATCCCCACAGAGCGCCGAGACACACGGCCAATCCCCACAGAGCGGCGAGACGCACGGCCAATCCCCACAGAGCGCCGAGACACACGGCCAATCCCCACAGAGCGCCGAGACGCACGGCCAATCCCCACAGAGCGCCGAGACACACGGCCAATCCCCACAGAGCGGCAAAACGCACCGCCAATCCCCACAGAGCGCCGAGACACACGGCCAATCCCCACAGAGCGCCGAGACGCACGGCCAATCCCCACAGAGCGCCGAGACGCACGGCCAATCCCCACAGAGCGCTGAGACGCACGGCCAATCCCCACAGAGCGCCGAGACGCACGGCCAATCCCCACAGAGCGGCGAGACGCACGGCCAATCCCCACAGAGCGGGGAGACGCACGGCCAATCCCCACAGAGCGGGGAGGAGTCCCGCGATATGGACGAGGGCACTGTGTCACATGCTCTCGCTCTCTTTCGTTAATCCTTCTATCTTTGAGCTCTGGGTGGGTCTCAGCTTGGTCTTGTGCAAGCGATTCCTCAAACGCAAACACGAGACATTCTTCAAACGCCGACGGCACATCACGCAAATGATGTCAGACGCTGTTCTTGTTGATGTCTGTGATGCCATCTTGTGCTGATGACCGTACTATGGGAGAAAACTCAAGACCGTGTCCTGAGACAAATGTACCTTCTACAGTCAGGGGATCACTTGAATAATTGAAAACATTACAATTAAAAATCAGCAGAACTAATTAATTTCTGGATTCCAATGATGCAGAGGAATCGCTGTATTACAGGACCCCTGTGAGATAAAGACACTGAGTGATGCAAAATTAAGTATGAACACATCTCCCTGATACAATTTGAAACAAGCGTTGGATCGATTTCAGCAGCCGTGTACTCCGGTAGCATCTTACAGGCGCTAGATAAATTCTTAAGCATGCTTTAATTACCTAATTGTATTTTCACAAGGAGAGCTGCAAGATATGAATCAATTCCCATAAATTAAAATGAATTACTCTGATACTTTAAGATAAAATGTTATTGAATGTCATGTTGAGCAGTTTAAAAAACAATCCATGATAATTTGATGCACCATATTAAAACTGTATCAACTGCATAGTATTGATCTGCGACGCTCAGAAGTGAACACACAAGCGACGTTATTCAAGTCAATTTGATTTTGGGAGATAGTAATGGTTTAACAATCGGACTTGCTGTTCCAAACATGACTTGAGCTAATTAGCTTTCTGCTTCAAGTCTTCAGCATAAAACAGTAGGAAGGTAGGAGAGGAATATACTGCTTTCATATACAAAACTGAAACTCTCTGTAATAAACACATTCCTTTTAGAGATGTGTCATACGTACAGATATAAAGATTTGTTAAAGGTAATCCGGTGTATGAAATTCACTTTTTCTGACCTCCCGAAGCTGGTGGCTGTATCCAGTGGCATGTTTTGATAGGAATGTATAGGTTTGGACAGTGCTAAAGTTAATTGGCAGGTTTCCTGTGAATGCAGTTAGATGTGAGAGGTGCGGAGCGCAGATGTTAGCCTCTCGAGTGAAGCGCGCACGCTGCCGTTTTATTGGCAGTAGTTTTATTTGAAAGCTGTCACATTAGAGCTGCTTCTCCACCTTGAAGGCGGAGGGTCGTAAAGGCCGGCGTTCAGAGCGAATGCGCTCGTCTCCTCTCTCTGTGTCATCTTCTCATCACGGGGGGACCCGGGTCGCCCTTTCCTTCCTCCCTCACCTGCGTCTCCCCTTCCCATGAGCCCCGGGGATGGGGCGGGAGCGCGGCGGTGTGGAGCGTTCTCTGATCGAAGCGGGAGAAGTTCGGTGAGCGCGCTCTGATCAGGAACAGAACGGCCGTCCTGGGACTGCTAACCCGTCTGCTACGCAGCCCCGCCCTCTCGCCCTCCAATAGATGAAGCGTGACCTTTTTGGATAGCGGTGCGAGCGCCGTAGGAGAGATGTGAACCCCGTGACACCGCGGAGCTTCCCTGCCCGTCACAGACGCCGTGCGAACCGCACCGCTGCGTAGAGAACACGATGTGAGCGAGCGTGGCGTGTGCACTTAGCTGATGGAGCGAAGTTAGGATAATTTCAGTGTTTTAACTTGAAGCCAATTTTCTTAATGCTTGTTCTGTACCCGGTTTCCCTCTTTGTTCCTGCACTATATATTTAACTCAGAATGTTCTATTTGCCGTGTAAATCACGCCAGGTCAGAGCATCTGCCTCGTAAACAAGGGCAGACACACTCGAGAGGACTGGTGAGCTGGGCCTCTGCGGTTGGGGAATGTTCCGGTTCGCCCGTACGGACCCGTGTGCGGTGGGTGTCTGAGCGCGCTGTCCCACCTGCCAGATGAGTTCTGCCCCACATGTAGCACGCGTGCAGCAGTCAGACGGCCCCCCTCCGCCCTGCGCACGGCGCGTCTGGACCGGGGCGTGGAGTTCTTAAGGGTTCAATTAAGCTGCAAGCCCGTCCCCGGGCCCCTGCGCGCGGCGCGTGTTTATGGAGCCCGGCGCGGATCGGACGCAGTCAGCAGCCGACGCGCGGCCGCAGCTTTAGCGCAGCTGTGGGCCGTGTAATATTGTTGTCCCAGGCCCTCTATATCCAGCAATCAGCAGGCCTGCAGCCGCACTTCATTTGTCAATAAAGCGCTCCCCTAACCTGAGTTTTTTTCCAAAAAGAAATGCATAAATATTCCCACACACAGCTTGCCGTGCCAAACAGATTAAATTTATTGGGCGACTGCACAGTGGAGTTTTAGATTGGTTTTCTGGCATTTGGCTCGCTTAACTGAAATATTCCAAACTGCCGGCGAAGGAAATAAATTTCAGACGACGGAAGTTTCCCCAGGTTGGAGCGGAGGGCCATCAATCAGGAGGAGAGGGGCGTGGGCCGGGGTGCGGAGCGGGGGGGGGTGGGGGGCGGGGGCGGAGGAGGAGCCCAGGCTGAATTACGGAGCAGATCATCCTGAGCGCCGCTGATAAAGGCTCCCGAGGCCCCGCGCTCCCCTTCAAATGGGTTCCCAATTACCGCGGCCCCGGGGAGGGGGGGGGGGCTTATTTGGGGGAGCGTGTTAGATCCACCGGCAGGTTTGGAGGAGGAAGATTAGCAGACGCAGTCGCAAAGGTTGTGCACTTGGAGAAATGGAGGTGCAGATGAGGAGTTGGCTGCTTGTTTTTAAAATGTATTTATTTATTTATTTATTTATTTTAAAAAGGTGCACCTCCGTGCGGGTGGCTGCGCTCCGCCTCGGCTGTCCTGACGCCCCGCCGCCGGACTCGGCCCGCTGATTGATGCCTCTGATTATGACGGCTTGATAAATTTCATTGTCAATTTAGCCCGCGCGCGTCCAGGATCATCTGTATGCCGCGGGGCAGCGCTGTTTACGCCGCGATTGATTTGTCGGAGATTCAGGAGGCGCGTTATTATTCCTGCGAGGCGCGGGGGGGGGAGGAGGGGGGGGGGGGGCGGTTCCGGGGCCCCTCTCAGATGAAGGCTGTTAACCCCTCGCTCCACTCTTCCCTGACCGCCGGCGGAGGAGCGGGCGGAGGGCTTTCTCTCAATGCCGCCGCCGTATTTCACTTTTATCGAGCGCAAAATGTGTGCAGTACGGCAAAAGCGATCCCAAGGTCTGGCGAATAAAAGTTGCCATTACCGCGGCGGCCGAGTGTTCAGGCCGGCTCCGGCTCTGGCTCTGACAGATTGTTGCCTGACACGCTGTAATTCCTTGAGATGACCTGTTTATAATCCTACAGCTGGGGACTACTGTGCCAGCTGAGAGCTTTAGTGGGGATGGGGAGGACTTTTATTGACTCTGTCCTGTGTGGAAACATAACATTTTCATCAAAAAAACGCAAACGCGTGGACAACGTCTTCGTTAGCTTTTGTTGGAATCCAGACGAGCGTAATTCAACTGAAGGATGCATTTCAAATTGAATAGAAATGAAAATTGATTAATCAAATTGTGCTTCAGGCATTTTTGTACTGGGATAATGTTAGAATATTATGCTTTTTATTATTGATAGTCGCAGCCCAGCTCCACAGCCATGACTCTCGCGGACTCGTTTGAAAAGCAAATTCAGATTTATTTTAAATAACCTAAATTTACAAAAGAGACCAGACACCTGTGGAGTGTGGAAGTCGTTATCATTAACAGTGTAGGTGAGCGGATGTGTGGCGACTGTGGCGAAGCAGTCTTGTGTAAAAACCAAAAAGAACAAAGAAAATGCCAATGGCTGCACAGACGGCAGAAGGTGGGGAGGGAACTCAGACTGGAGACAGGTGCATCTTGTCATCTCTGGGAGCACTGGTCACAGGTGCTCCCAATTTATGCCAACGACCTTGCGCTCCGCCCACCAGGCACCTGTGAAGAAACAGCAGAACAATCTGCACCAGCAGGCTAAGCAGGGACCCCCCCCCCCTCCTTAAAACAGAGTCCCAAAGGGATACCTCGAAACAAAAAATTACAACTGCACAAAATGTGAGCTTTATATTTATGTTTGAAGGGTTACCCCCTTGTCATGTTATAGCATGAGTAAAATTGTATCCTACATTTAGAATGTTATAGTTATCCTGTTATTTTTTTGTTATCTGCAAGCCAGTGTTGGGACACAAAGATCTATATCACTGTAGAACAGACATCTGCAATGTTTGAGGCATCCCTGCAGTATTCACATCTGGTGTGTGTGCCCCTGTGCTCTTTGGTTCACAAATAGGTGACTAAAGTTAATTTGTTCAGAGTGTGCGTTGGCAGGTTTCTGGAGTTAGACTAATCTTTCTTCCCCACGCTCTCTCTAACAGCATTGCACTGGCCCCAGTTAATGACGAGACTGACACAGATAGAGAAACCGTCTGGTGGCAGAACACAGTCCGTCATACAGAAGTATCTTCAGCTAGGTTTTGCACATCTGTGCCCTATCCTTTCTCCCTTGAAGCAACACACACACATTCACATACATACATGCATAAATACATACAGTACATGGCTTAATACATATGGGCCCAATGCCAAAAAAATAAGGAGAATTTTATTTGCCACTCTGGAAAATGATTTACTCTGAACAATAGCCCATAGCTTGAAATTCCATCACCCACTACACTACGAATGTTATAAATAACATTCAGATTTTGACATGGATTCACAAGAACTTGTAAACTGTTGCAAGCCAATGTTAAGTGCGAGCCAATAAGGATATATGATGCTAAATAACTGGCCTATTATTGGACACATTCTTCTCTGGAAGTAATTGTTAGCCTCACGGTGGCTACACTCACCAGAACGTCTTGTTGTCTTGCTGAGTTTTTGAAGGACGGCCTTTTCTAGGCAGGGTTGTATAGGCTGGGTCCATGCAGTTTCCCAGGTTGATTACTGAATCAACAGTACTCACTGGAATATCAGAACATTTAGCTATATTTGCATCCTGTCCCTAGTCTGTGCCTTTTTATTACTGTCCCCGACGTGAGGAAGCTTTTTTAAATTTATTTATTTATGTATTTATTTATTTATTTATTTATTTTTGGTCTTGGTCCTTGCTCTGCCATTGGCTGATAATGGCTTTTAAAACAAACTTCTCCTCATCAGCCAGATGGCGAAGATTATGCCCAAAATGATGACATGATGATCAGGTGTCAGAGAGGCAGAGCGTTCCATGCGCTGCGGATGCTGTAAATGTCATGCTGAAAAGCACTGTAATCATAGTCTTCATAGTCATCTGAACCTCTTATTTTTAATTGATTGTTTTTACCAGCCGAAGTCTCAAGCAGAGCTATAGTGAGTCAGTAGCTCTCTAGACTGAAGTGAGCAAGTTGAAGGATTTTGTACAAATCAAATGTTACTTTTTTCCTTCATAAGTTCTACTCATGTACTTCAGTCATTTGGAATTTTGGAAGAATTTCTATATAGTGCACCAGGAATCATTGTGGCTTTCTTCATATTCAATAGCTGACTAATGATCCTCCCGAAACAGGTGTTTTTGTCCAAAACTCTTGGTAGGCTAATCACATTGAAGGCGCACATACGTTGATTCTTTTGCACTGGCATTCATTTAGAGCTCACAGAGCACACAGAGTGAAAACCTATGCAGGCACCATACGCTACATGACCAGTGTGTGGACACGTGACATCCAACATCTTGTTCACAATTATGGGTATTAATATGGAGCTAAAACAACCTCCACTCTTCTGGGAAGGCTTTATTCTAAATGCTGGAGTATTGCTGCAGAGATTTGCTTCTATTCAGACAGAAGAGCATTAGTAAGGTTGGTTACTGATTAAGTTATTAGGCCTGACTTGCAGTTGGCTTTCCTATTGATCCCAAAGTTGTTGATGGGGTTGAGGTCAGGGCTCTGTGCAAGCCAGTCAAGTTCTTCCACGCCGTTCGTGATAAACCATTTCTATATAGACCTCACTGTGTGCCCGGGGGCATTGTCATGCTAAAACGGGAAAAAGGGCCTTCCCCAAACTGTTGGGGAAGCGCAGAATCATCTAGAATGTGATTGTATGCTGCTACATTAAGATTTGCCTTCACTGGAACTAAGGGGCCTAGCACAAACCATGAGAAACAGCCCCCGACCAAGGGGTGTCCAGATACCTTTGGTCATATAGTGTCTCCATTCTTATTCCATTTGAAGACTTTGGACACTTTTTTCACTTGTTTCTATTTGCAAATTTTTGAACCACAGTCCTTTATAGCTTGGTTTAGATTTAGAACAAATATTAGTTCCTAAAACAATTGCTGTAAATGAAAGCTTGAACGCAACCAAATGTGAAAATTGTTCAATCGACTGGATAATGTCACTGAATGGTTGTGTGTGTGTGCACGTGTGCGTGTGTTTGTGTGTGAATGTTTGTCTGTGTATATCTAATAAAATGAATTTCTGTAGTCTAGTTCAGTGAGGAGCTCATTGACTGTTTTGTTATCCGGAGTGCCAGGAGAATATTAGCAGCGGCGGCTCGTTGTGTGTAAAATAACTGGCCTTAGCGCAGAGAGCAGATTCGGGCCTTTATCAGTGTGCCTGAATGTGGACGTGAGGGCCGGCCGGTGGTAAGCATGCGGAGTGAAAGTGGCTTTGCTCATGGGGAAAGGGCCTGAAACCCTCTCAGGATAATTCGGCTGGTAGGGAGTGGGCCCTGTGGCTCCTCTGAGAGGCTTTCAGCTCGTGACACCTCTGCGGTTCCCCAGCGTGTTATCGGCTGGTCCCGCGTTCCCCGCCGCCGCCCACCGTCTCAGTGTGACCGCAGACAATGAGCCCTAATGGCTCCCGATTCCACCCCCTGTCTGCGGCAGCACAGGTTCTGCACGTACCTTCATTTCTGGAATCCCTCGCGAAGACTTTCTGTTTTCACAAAGGAATCAGTCCACCGTATGCCACCTAACCCCCTGCCCTGAGGATCCCTGGCATTTTATCTGTGAGACGTGGCGGCAAGAGTGGTTTGTGTACATAACAAAAGATCAATGGCGGGACTATGCACTAAACCTTGTTTGTAGAGTAGGTCCTTGTAAATGACTGAATGTGAAGAGAGCCTTTCAGAGCGGGCCTGATTGGTCGATGGAGGGTGTGGTGGGCTGTATTGACGGCCCAGGCGCTCAGGTGCTCGGGCTCTGCAGCTGGGTGTAAACGGTGATTTCCCTCATGTCTTCCAGATGACGTGGCTCCCTATTTCAAGACCGAGCCGGGCCCGCCGCAGACCCACCTGGAGGGGAACCGCTTGGTCTTGACCTGCCTGGCGGAAGGGAGCTGGCCCCTGGAGTTCAAGTGGATGCTCAACAACTCTGACATCACTTCCTTCTCTCCTGAGTACAAGTATGTCTGCCCCTGTCTCCCATTGCGCCATAGGCCTTCTCTCACCAGCCTGTGGCTTCTCCCCACGCTCTCTAAACACCGGCTCGTTTCTGTGCCTTAATGCGAACCTACAGTAGGACATTCCATAGAGACTGATCACATTGTTTCCTTTAAGTGTCCGCTGAAGTTCTGCATAGTTATCGCCAGTCAATCAGCAGTTTTCACCAGGATTTCAGCATTATTATTATGCAGTGAATCAGATTAGCATGTCACATTATGTATGCAAATTGCAAATGAAGGAACAAAAAGTTTCCAGGCACAGTGTTTTTTTTTTTTTCCTCTCTCTCTCTCTCTCTCCTGAAGCTGCCTTCAGATATGTTTAACTGCCCTTCATAATTTGGGACTCGGTCATGTCAGTCAGAATAAGGAATGAAGTCAGCTGTCATTTCAGAGTTCTTTGTAGGCGCAGAAAGAAAGATGGTGGGAAAAGGCTCCGGGTTCCGTCTTCAGAGAGAAGAGAAACAGGCCCGGAGCCTTTGGTCTGGTCTGCAGCTCCAGCTTCACAGTTGCACAGCACATATGTTGAATGATAAAAAGAATTATTTGACACCGCCATCATGCATTCGTATTTACAGACCTGCCTGTCTCCACTCTCTCATCCCTATTCTTTATACACATGATTAATATTCTTTTATCTGTAGGCATAAAAAAGCTTTAAACCAGCTGGCATAATTATGCATATGTCACTGGTTTTCAACAGTTGTCACCGCTGCCAACAACTGTTTGGTCTTAAATGGGTTGTTTTCCCTGTCTATTGTGCGATTAGAAACTATTTAACACAGTAACCCATCAACAGTGGTGATCATGTTGGCAGCAGGCAAGCTGCTGCTATTGGTGTCACTGCTGCTCTTGAGTGTAATCTGCCCTGTTTGGATGTCAGGCTTGTGCCCAGCGATAGATTAACTGAACGCTCTCAACCGTCACGTTGGAAGAAAAATCCGCCATTTTACCGCCATGGGCCCCAACAATTCCCAAACATTCCATCTAAGCAGGTGGGTTCTGTGGAGGGGGTGGGTCACTCGCGTCTGCAGTCCTTTTGATTGCATTGCAATGTGCACACGCTGACCTTGTGACCTCATGGTACTTACACAATACAGCGAGCTCCACTGCGTTTGGGACAAAGACATATTTTTTCTTGATTTGGCATTGTATTCCACAATTATAGATTTGTCATCGAATAAAAGCTGAGAATCTGCACTTTAACTACATGCGAATTGTTTGATTACAAATCTAAAATTGTGGAATTGTAGAGCCAAGAACCGAATCACGAAAAATAAAGGTCTTTGTCTGAAACATCATGGAGCCCACTGTATGTTTTTTTTAGCTTGTGAGATACAGCGCCTTCAGAAAGTATTCACCCCCCTTGAATTTTTTTCACATTTTATCCTGTTAAATCTTACTATTTTAATGCCTTGAATTTTGTCGCCTTTCAGCAACACAGCGCTCTCCCACAGAGGCCAAATCTGTGAAGTGCTAAAGAGATTATTGACCTCTAGACAGATTCTTCCATCTCAGCCAATGAGCTGCGCGACCTTGTCAGTGCTCTGTGTGGCCTCTTGGTCACTTCTCTGACAGTTGCTTTTCTTGTCTGGTTTCTCAGTTTTTTTGTAGGATGGCCTGATCTTGTTAGTGTCTGGCTTTTCCCGTATTTCTTTCCATTTCCTTACAATGGGTTTTACAGCGCCCCGAAGAAGGTCCAAAGCTTTGTCGAGATTTTCACATCCTCTTCCAGCTTTCTGCCTCCTAACAACCTTATCTCAAAGCTCACAGTGCACAGGGAGTCCTTGGTCTTCATTCCAGTCTGACTGATCTGATCTGTTGTTTCAGTTGTGAGGCCTCAGTCAGTGATATTTATTTGTATCACGCTGTAGCATATTACAGTGATGCAATTGTACACAGGTCGATTGGAAATCAGCATCGAGTGACCTCATTCATACATTTCTTAAAAAATGTAATACACCTGATCAAATTTATGTTGTTAATACAAAGGGAGTGAATATATTTCATTTTATTTTCAATAAGTACATAGTTGTAAGTTTCTTATGCAGGAGTTTAAAAAAAGGAACATTTAGAAATGTTCTTATTGCAACACAGCAACACAATGAGTAATCAGTGTTGATATAAACTTTCTGAAGCCGTTGGACCTCACTCTGAATTGTGCCCCACCTCCCCCAACCTTCCCTAGAATTTAAAACGGCAGCCCCCTGGTCATGTAGCCCCTGCTCTCCATTGCAGCAGACTGCTCTTACTCTGGTGTGTGGAAGATAAGTGTTCTTATATCAGTGCGGGAGAGAGTGTGTCTGTGTTAAGAAAGGCGTTCTGTTAAAGGAAGCCCCGTGGCTTTCATCATTGTGAGAGTCCTCTTCAGTAAGTGGTACAT
>NC_049202.1:47000459-47045459 GCF_013347855.1 Anguilla anguilla
GCGGAGGGTCTGCCTGGACGGGCAGTGCCAGGCGAGTTAAGCTCCCTCTCTCTGCTCAAACACCGGCTCTCAGGCTGGAAAGGCAGGAGTGGGCGGGAGGGAGGGAAGGATAGCGGGTTCAGCTGCTGTCTTCTCTTCTCCCTCTGGGTCTTTGCCCCCCCCCCCCCCCCCCCCCCCCCCCCCACACCAGTGTGAGTGAACGCCGCGCGTGCGTCTGGCTTTGTGGCTGTCGCCAGGTCTCGATACACAGGGGCCCGGGGGGGGGGGGGGGAGGGGGCTCTGATATGCCAGCGCCGCCCGCCGCGTGCGCCAGGGTGGAATTCCAGAGAGAGCGTTTGGCGCGGGTCGCATGTCAACCGCCCCGCCCCGCCCGCCAGCTCCAGGCATTCCCGGCGGCATTCCGCGCCGCTCTCCGCCCCTGTCCGCCCACGGCCCGCGTTCCTCCAGGGGGCGGGAGGGAGGGGGGCGAGCCCCGCCACCGGGGGCGAGGGGGCCGAGGGGGCCGGGTCGGCAGCCGAGCCCTTTTACGGCCGCGGTGGACGTGATGTCACATTCTTAATTGTTCTGCGGCGGAGAGGGGAACAATGCAATCAGCTGAGCTGGGTAAACCAACGCGGCCGCCGGCCCAGAAGGCCGCCTCAGAAAGGCTTTGGGGGAGGAAACGGGGCTGCACTTCACCGGTGATATAGGATGATGAAATTAACAGCCCTTGCAGACACTTAGATTAATTGTGAGGGACTGTACTGCCGGGGATCGATAGCCATTTGGAATAACATGAGGGAACACAAATCAATCTGTGGGCCGCCGATGACAGATCCCCCCCGGTTAATTATTTTGTAAGTACAGTAAATGCAAGCGACATTATTTAGAATTTTTCTCAGAATTCCGGGGGCGGGTTACCCTGGCCCTCCCCGCGGGAGCCGTTACCCAGGAGTCCGCGCGTCCGGGCGAGCGAGCGTCGCGGCTGTGCTGCGCTCTCCTTGCCGTAGCGCCCTCCGCCTGCAGGGGGCGCTCCCCGTCTGAGGGCGGCTCTCTCGTGGCGGACAGCGGCCGTCCCGCTGTATTAACCTGTGTCCGGCGGGATGGGCGGCAGACGTCCTCCGGGTCGGCCGCGGCGGCGAGCTTTATGACGTTATCGATCCGGTGAAACGGGCGCGGCGGCCCTCGCCCTCCCCTCCCCTCCCCTCCCCTCCCGACAGCGCGGCGGGGCGTCGCCAGGCAGCTCGGCTCACGCCGAAACCCTTTTTATTCTGAGTGTAATACCTTTGAGCCGCAGGCTCTCGTTTCCCCCCCCTGCCGTACGGGGGGTATTGAAGGCTGAGCCCCGCTGAATCCCCAAATGAAGTTTGAATAACACTGGTGTTTTTCTACCAATGGCGTTCCTTCATTTGGCTCTGCATGATTCCAGTGTCTTTATTTATTTACCTTCAATCCATATTTTTCCCCCTTCCCCGTTTGAAGGCAGGTCACGTCTCTAAGCCCGTGTGGTGAGGGCGGCGTCCTGTGGCGGTCCGGGAGAGCCCGTCCACGCCGCGGCGTCCGCTCTCCCTCCACTTCCTGCCAACTGAGCCGCAAATGAATCGCGCTGGCGAGACGTAATTCATGCGCAGCTGACAGAGGTAGGCTGCTGGCCGAGCCCTGGTCACCGAGGGGCGTGTCTTGGTCGGTGTAGCAGGGGAAACGCGGCCAGTAGCGGCCCTCCCTCCCTCCCTCCCCGGGCGAGGCTATTGGCCGCAGGCAGGTCTGGGGGCGGTGGGGTGGGGGGGAGGGGCTGTAATGAAGGCTGTAATGCGAACACATCTGCAGCTGGCCACGCGCAGATTCGAAGGCACAATCTTAATAACCTGGCTCATGTCGCATGAGTGATTGAAATTTCCTGTTCGTTTTGGCCGCTGCTTATTCCCTCTCTGAAAAAAAAAGCAGTTTTCATGGAGGTTTATTGTTGTATTCCTTTTATGCGGATTTTAAATATTTATTTAAAATAGGTTGATTTGTGGAGGTAAGGTTCCAAGACGAGCTTTTCTCAACGAGGATATTAATCTTCCCCTCGACTTCATTAAAGTCTGCGCACGCTTCCGGAGCGAGAACCTAAAACATCAAAACCAAACGCTTAAATGAATTATCTTTGTCATTTGCATATTGTTAACATTTTGTTGGCTTGTTTTTACTGCTTGTAATATATCCCTCATCCGTATGTTTGAAGTGAAACCATCTATAAATATCTGGTTTCACCCCTCAAACTCCCAATTTGTTTTTTTTCCAAACTCATTTAAAGTTCTATTTAGGTCACTTCATTTAGAGCACTCGCATGCCTCCTAATTAATTTGCCCTTTTTCTTTTGAAATAAAACAGTATTTATATGAGCGCGTCCCTTTGAGATAATCAGTAAACCGCTTCACATACAAGAGATTTCAATTAATTCAAATGTCAATTAGCCCTGAGAGAATGGGGATTATTCAGAGTTATGTAAAATGTGGCTGTTAATTATGAATGAGTTTGGCGCGGGGGTGCGTCTCCGCCGTACTTGTCAGAGGGGAGCCGCGTTTCATCATCTCTGTGGGCTGAGGCCTGATGTCATCGCCATAAATCCCTGATCCGGCGAGGCCGTCCCCCCTCCAGCTCTCCCCACGCGCGCTCCCTCTCTCTCTCTCTCTCTCTCTCTCTCTCTCTCTCCCGTTCTCTCTCTCTCTCTCTCTCTCTCTCCCTCTCTCTCCCTCTCTCTCTCTCTGTCTCTCTCCCCCTCTCTCTCTGTCTCTCTGTCTCTCCCCCTCTCCCTCCCTCTCTCTCTGTCTCTCTCTCTCTCTCTCTCGCCGCACCGTGGGCGTAACGCGGGGGGAAACGATTCTTCACGCCGTCCGCCCGTCCACCCGCCCGCCTCGCCGCCGCTCTCCGATCCCCCCCCCCCGGCCCACGGATCCGGGGAGCGGGCGCTCGCATTTGAAAACGCGGCGATGGGGGAGATTTGGGAAGGCCGGAGCCTTAAATGAAAACGTGCTGAGGCAACACTCGCCCGGCTTGGGAGACGGGGGCAGCCTCCAATGTTTTATTGATCTACTCACAGGGCGCAATTTCATACAGTTCCAGTACGGGCCTTCCAAGTGCACCGTATCGCTCACATACAGAGCACATGCGCCCGACGACAGAAGGTCGCTTCGCTTGTTATCATTTTTAAACATAGAAATGCTAATAAAATAGGGAGAGTGAGAAACGCACAAATAAGAAGCAGATTCAAGTGTGTGCCACACTCGGGGGAAACCTCACGCGCTCTCATTTTCTCTGCCTGGCGGTGAGTAACACAGAAAATGAATTTTCACAAGGCAATAATCTTAGAGCTCAGCTTGGAGCTTTCATTTTTCAACAGTCAGCTACCCTCAGTTTACTATGGGTATTTTTAATCATTCGGAAGATGCTTCTGTCCAAAGCAACTTCAACAGCTACAGTATTATGGAAAACTACAAGATTTACAATTAGCCAAATAAACTTCAGTCACTGGAACAGTGTAGTCCGTTACATGGTAGATATTCAGAGCATTGATGGTGGTGGACAGGTGTGTTTCTGTAGACTGATGTTCCACATTTTTTATTATGGCCCTGATTTCAGGGGCCAGAAATAATTCCCGGGCCCAGGACAATACTATTTAGCACAAGTTCACAGGCTCCTCCAGGGCCCGGGACAGCTTGCCCGCTGTCTTCCCCGGTGACGACCCTGGCACTGACAGCGCCGCGGATATGGACCATTAACGAACCCCGAGCGGAGCTGAGGACTCGCGGTCTCATTTCTGATTGCATGGCGCTAGCTGGAGCTCTCAGACTCTGATTGGGTCTTTCAAGTGAACTTTAAAAAATGCAACAGGGAATCATCACACTGGCCTGTGATGATTATTATTTTTCTCATAGATCTGGGATAATAAGCGTCAAGGAGCCATCTGCTTTACAGAAGCTAATTAACTTCTCCTCACTTTAAAAAGCTGTTTGACAAATGAAGAAAAATGATTTATATTAGAGTGCAGCAGATTCCTCGCAGCCAGACGACAGGAAAGAAAGATAAATAAAGCGGAGTTGGGAGAAGTTTCCCGCCGCCTTCGTCTGAATTGGCAAGTGGAGCCTGAACTTTGGGAGCAGATGATCGTTTGTATCCATCTCCAAAAGTCCTGACAGCCCTCTTTCAGAATTAAAGTGACGGTTTCATTTGCGCGTCTCATTTGGATTCGTGCCGGGCGCCCCTTGCCTCCTCTCTCCCTCTCCTTCGCACATTTCGCCATCCGTCTCCGGGCGGCTCTTATCGCCATCGCGCAGGGCTTGCCGCCCGCCGAGCTCCAGGTTTTCGCTCCAACCCTAATTTGGCACACCTGACTCTGCTAATTAGCAGCTCCTCACAACCTCCAACTGTTGAGCGAGGCGAGCTTCGTTGGGGTTTGAGTTAAAACCCGGAGGGCGGTGGATCTCGGGGGGAGCGGGGTCGGGCGGCCCTGTCGCTGAGTCGTTTGACGGTGGTTCGAGGGGCGGCGTGACGTTCCATAAGCCTGCCGTGAGCAGGTGATGGCGGCAGGTAAGCGAGCCGGCTGCAGATGTCAGTTAATCAGACTCCCCCCGCGCTCGTCGGCCGCTGTTCCGCGGCGGCTGAAGCGACTCCGCAGAACGCATAAAAAGCCTCTCCACCCGTCAGACGGAACAGCGTCTGGCAGCCCACTGTATGCTAATGGGATGCCGACAAGGATGAGTTTTATGTTTTATATCCACTGATTAAACATTCTCAACCGCTGAAGCACCTGGTCGGGTTCATTTACATTTTGCTGTGAGGGGGGGGGGGGGGGGGGTGAAGTCATTTAAAAAATAAAAAAAGAATTCAGTATTTAAAAGAAAAAGTAAAAATGGTGAACATCTGCATATTTTTTAGGGTCTCGTTAGAATGTTTCCTGTGATCTCCGTTTGGGAAAAGCTGATTTTCATGCGATTACTTCTTTAACTTCCTCCCGATGTGCCTGACCCCCCCCCCCCCCACCCCCCCGTTAATGGACCTGGCCCTTTGGTCTCCTAATGTAGTGTGAAATAACAACAGACTGCGGAGGCGGGGCTCGGCGTGGCTTTCAGAAGCGACTCTGCGCTCTCTCTCTCTCACTGTCCCGTACTGCCGGCTCGCCCTCCGTCCCACACAAGGGCACGGGCCGGCTTTCCGAGGTCAGACTGCCCGAGCCCGGTCACAGCCAATGGCAGCGCTGCAGCCACGCGCTCCGCATGCTTTACTGCGGAACGCTGCTGCCTTCTGACGCGCGCTCGTTCTGCGCGTCCGGCTGACCTTCGCGCTTCGTTAGCTCCTCTCCGTCCCCGTGATTGGCTGAGGGCTTGGCCGCGCGCACTGTCACCGCCTGGAAGGCGCCGCCGCTGCCAGGTTAATCGGCCGTCTCGGTTTAGCCTGGCGAGCGTGACCTTGCGCGCTGCAGCCCCCGTGCTGAGCTGCGTCGTCTGCCTGGTCTGCAGCAGCAGCTTTGCAGGGCTCCCGCTCGCTAGCTACCGTACGAGCATCGTGGGCACTCACAGAAGGTAGTCATTTTTAAAAGGTCTACTCAGCAAAGCAATTAGCAACAGGAAGTTTAAGAGGGGAAAAAACCTGGCTGGAGAAGACAAAGCTCTCAGAACATTTTCATGTTTCATCCTGAGCGGTTTATTGCTGGCTGGATTTTAACAATGTTGTCTGGTTTAGGCCGGGTTTGCAGCAGTTTGTGTAATGTCGAAATTTTTGGCAATTTGTTTCTGGGGTTGGAAAATGAGAGAGCATTCATGTGCCACGAGGTGCGCGGGGGCTGGCTTCAGTATTCAGCGCGTCTTTCCGGAAAAGGCCCTTATCTGCCAGCCCAGCCCGCGCGGCGGCATTAGCCAACGAGAGCGGGGAATATGCAGCGAGCGCGCCAGGCAATAAAAAAAGCGATCGGTAAAGAGCGTCGCGCGCGTCAGAAACCTGCGGTTTCGTCACGCCGCCCTTTCCGAAGGTGCGCGTTCCCCTGGTGATGAACTTCCTCTACCGCTCCCAGGCCGCGGTACAGGAAGCGCGGGCGCTGGTGTGGGCGTGCTGTGGAACACACGCTGAGGTCTTAGTCATCGCGCGGCAGCCCCAGGGTCCGGCAGGTCTCGGTCCCCACTGTACATCACCGCCTGGGGGCCCTTCCCTGTTTCAGGGCCCGAGCGCAGATAACGATATACCAGAGCCTGAGTGAGTCCAGCCACAGGGGAGGGAGGGGGGCGGGGACTGCATTTCGCCACGGCGATAATAAACATTTTTCATCAGCAGGCCTCCTCTGCAATCCTGATAATAACAGGGCATTAGTTTCTGCTTTCATCTAAGGCAATGCCTCTTCTCATATATATATATATATATATATATATATATATGTATGTGTGCCTACAGAGCATTATTTTCGGTTGCGTTTCATTCACCCCTTTCAAGATGTGCTGTGCTGTGGTATGGTGATGTGCTCCCTCTGTGGGCTCGTCTAATTGGATTTGAACACCTGCAGTCAGGGCACTTGACTCCATGGAAACGTTCGGGTGAATATTAACCTCTTTGTGTCTTCCTGTTATTTCAGAAGGCTCTGGCTCGAGCTTTTCCTTCCAAGTTGTGCTGAGTTGGGCAGACAGGCCTGTTCCTCAAAGCCGTGAATATCAGCAGTGCCAATTCACTCACGATAGCACAGTGCAGCAATACGTAGTGTTTAAGTAGTGTTGGATTTAATGCAGGGAGTCCATTTTGGGCAGTTTGATTGTACTGCGCTTGGGTCCTCTCCCCCCGTGTGCCTCGGCCTGCCTTCGTCTTCCTCTGCTTCCCTCGCTCTTAATTAGACGAGCCTGTAGTCAGTGTGGGAGAGGAGGCCCTGCGACTCCACGCAAAGCGAAGCGGGGCCCTGAAGTCCCCCGGGACCCCAACGGAAATCGCGGGCGTAGGGCGCCGCCGCGCAGGGCATTCGCTGAGTCACGCTGGTGACGGCTGAGCGCTGAGCTCCGTGTGCAGCTGGGTCCTCTGAGAGAGAGAGAGAGAGAGAGAGAGAGAGAGAGAGAGAGAGAGGGAGGGAGGGAGAGAGAGGCTGTAACCCAGGCGAGCCCTCTCTTCTCTCCCTCCACCTCGGCCCTTTAGTCACACGATGGGGACGGGGAATAAATCTGTGCTCTTCTGCACACGCGTGAACTTGACCAGCTCCCGTCTGCCATTGTAGCCTGCTGATCCACTGTGTGAAAGTAGTGTTTTTACCTGTGGTAGCTCAGCAGGCTACAGCAGCAGACTGGAGCAGGTGGAGCTCACACAGATTTGTCTCTGGTGACCGTAGTCGTCGATGCTTAAAGTCCCTAATAACAATGAGGGGAGGTTATCAGTGCATGTAGACCAGATGAGCTAGCCTGCAGTGTGAGGCACTGCTGTTTCTCAGCATTGTAAAGCTGGTAGATAGATGCTATTTTTACAGTAGGACCTTTGTAAGCCTTCTCATAACCTGTGTACTCAGTTTTACCGCATGCCAAAGGAAGTCTAACACTTTGCAGCCTTTCTCAGTAACGACAAGGAGCCTTTACTCTATTCTGTGGAAATGGACACCTGCTACAAAAGTCATACCCATAACAGGCAAATTCAGCAGACCGCTTCAGTCCAACAGCTTTACAGTCTTCTATTTATTAACTCTATGACAGGCTGTTTTTAACATTGTAAATATTCAATCTAATTTATGGTTCTGAAGGCCAGAAAAAAAAATATTTTTCTCTGTGTGATAAATAGCTTTGGAGTTTGTGTTGTCGGGTATTTTGGGAATGAATCAAGCGATGTGCGTATTCTCTGGCTCGCAGACGCAGGACGTGTGCTTACGTGCGTGTGCTTACGTACGTGTGACGAATGGCCAAAGTGGGCTCTGGGCTCTTCCCTCCGCTGCTCGCTGAGCTCTGATTCCTGTGGCATCGGGGTCTATCACAGTAATAAGGTGGAGAGATATGGGTCCTCCCTGTGTTTAACTGATCCAGCCTCGCCCCCTGGGACGTGCTCATCAGTCACCTCAGACGAGCCTGTGACGCCATGATCACTGTTTCCCGTAGCGAGGAGCCAAGCGGACCCGTCCCTCCGGCGCTCGGCTACGGAAGAGAGCGGCCGCAACCGGGACGGACCTGTCCTGCACAGGACATCACAGGAAATCGCGGGCGTAGGGCGGTCAGCGGGACCCGGGGCACCCCGCAGGGCACCCTGCTAATGGAAGCGGGTCAGCTCAGCGGCCCCGCCGCCACCGCCGCGGCGCAGGGCATTCGCTGAGTCATGCTGGTGACGGCTGAGCGCTGAGCTCCGTGTGCAGCTGGGTCCTCTGAGAGAGAGAGAGAGAGAGAGAGAGAGAGACAGAGGGAGGGAGGGAGGGAGAGAGAGGCTGTAACCCAGGCGAGCCCTCTCTTCTCTCCCTCCACCTCGGCCCTTTAGTCACACGATGGGGACCGGGAATAAATCTGTGCTCTTCTGCACACGCGTGAACTTGACCAGCTCCCGTCTGCCATTGTAGCCTGCTGATCCACTGTGTGAAAGTAGTGTTTTTACCTGTGGTAGCTCAGCAGGCTACAGCAGCAGACTGGAGCAGGTGAAGCTCACGCATGTGCAGAAGAGCACAGATTTGTCTCCGGTGACCGTAGCCGTTGATGCTTAAAGCCCCTAATAACAATGAGGGGAGGTTATCAGTGCATGTAGACCAGATGAGCTAGCCTGCAGTGTGAGGTACATGTGTTTCTCAGCATTGTAAAGCTGGTAGATAGATGCTATTTTTACAGTAGGACCTTTGTAAGCCTTCTCATAACCTGTGTAATCAGTTTTACCGCATGCCAAAGGAAGTCAAACACTTTGCAGCCTTTCTCAGTAACGACAAGGAGCCTTTACTCTATTCTGTGAAAATGGACACCTGCTACAAAAGTCATACCCATAACAGGCAAATTCAGCAGACCGCTTCAGTCCAACAGCTTACAGTCTTCTATTTATTAACTCTATGACAGGCTGTTTTTAACATTGTAAATATTCAATCTAATTTATGGTTCTGAAGGCCAGAAAAAAAATATTTTTTTCTGTGTGATAAATAGCTTTGGAATTTGTGTTGTCGGGTGTTTTGGGAATTAATCAAGCGATGTGCGTATTCGCTGGCTCGCAGACGCAGGACGTGTGCTTACGGACGTGTGCTTACGTACGTGTGCTTACGTACGTGTGACGAATGGTCAAAGCTGCAGAGTCTGAAGCGAAGCGAGCGCGTGGACTGTTCCCTCCGCTGCTCGCTGAGCTCTGACTCCTGTGGCATCGGGGTCTATCACAGTGATAAGGTGGAGAGATATGGGTCCTCCCTGTGTTTAACTGATCCTGCCTCGGCCCCTGGGACGTGCTCATCAGTCACCTCAGACGAGCCTGTGACGCCATGATCACTGTTTCCCGTAGCGAGGAGCCAAGCGGACCCGTCCCTCCGGCGCTCGGCTACGGAAGAGAGCGGCCGCAACCGGGACGGACCTGTCCTGCACAGGACATCACAGGAAATCGCGGGCGTAGGGCGGTCAGCGGGACCCGGGGCACCCCGCAGGGCACCCTGCTAATGGAAGCGGGTCAGCTCAGCGGCCCCGCCGCCACCGCCGCGGCGCAGGGCATTCGCTGAGTCATGCTGGTGACGGCTGAGCGCTGAGCTCCGTGTGCAGCTGGGTCCTCTGAGAGAGAGAGAGAGAGAGAGAGAGAGACAGAGGGAGGGAGGGAGGGAGAGAGAGGCTGTAACCCAGGCGAGCCCTCTCTTCTCTCCCTCCACCTCGGCCCTTTAGTCACACGATGGGGACCGGGAATAAATCTGTGCTCTTCTGCACACGCGTGAACTTGACCAGCTCCCGTCTGCCATTGTAGCCTGCTGATCCACTGTGTGAAAGTAGTGTTTTTACCTGTGGTAGCTCAGCAGGCTACAGCAGCAGACTGGAGCAGGTGGAGCTCACACAGATTTGTCTCTGGTGACCGTAGTCGTCGATGCTTAAAGTCCCTAATAACAATGAGGGGAGGTTATCAGTGCATGTAGACCAGATGAGCTAGCCTGCAGTGTGAGGCACTGCTGTTTCTCAGCATTGTAAAGCTGGTAGATAGATGCTATTTTTACAGTAGGACCTTTGTAAGCCTTCTCATAACCTGTGTACTCAGTTTTACCGCATGCCAAAGGAAGTCTAACACTTTGCAGCCTTTCTCAGTAACGACAAGGAGCCTTTACTCTATTCTGTGGAAATGGACACCTGCTACAAAAGTCATACCCATAACAGGCAAATTCAGCAGACCGCTTCAGTCCAACAGCTTTACAGTCTTCTATTTATTAACTCTATGACAGGCTGTTTTTAACATTGTAAATATTCAATCTAATTTATGGTTCTGAAGGCCAGAAAAAAAAATATTTTTCTCTGTGTGATAAATAGCTTTGGAGTTTGTGTTGTCGGGTATTTTGGGAATGAATCAAGCGATGTGCGTATTCTCTGGCTCGCAGACGCAGGACGTGTGCTTACGTGCGTGTGCTTACGTACGTGTGACGAATGGCCAAAGTGGGCTCTGGGCTCTTCCCTCCGCTGCTCGCTGAGCTCTGATTCCTGTGGCATCGGGGTCTATCACAGTAATAAGGTGGAGAGATATGGGTCCTCCCTGTGTTTAACTGATCCAGCCTCGCCCCCTGGGACGTGCTCATCAGTCACCTCAGACTGCGATGCCATGATCGCTGTTTCCCGTAGCGAGGAGCCAAGCGGACCCGTCCCTCCGGCGCTCGGCTACGGAAGAGAGCGGCCGCGACCCGGGACGGACCTGCTCCCGAAAAGGAGGGTCGGGCGTACCAAAACACACAGGGCCCTCGCGAGCGGGGGGGGCGGCCCCAAGTTAAGAAGGCGCGCCCCGCGCCGCTCCCGGCCTGATCGCTTTGGCCTTTGCGAGGAGACGCAAAATAAGCACCCCATTAACAGGAAATACTCTCTCCTGTAATGGCTCGCTTCTGTCCCTGCCATTAGTCTCCCGGGTGCTCTCTCACAAAGGCAGCTCCAAAAACGTGATCGGGTTTGATTAAGCTTGATTCCGCCTATTTTATTTACTAATGGGCTTTTTTTTACCCCCCGCTGACTTCCAAGAAAACTGCAGCATTCAGAAGATAGCCACTTAGCAGCTGTCCGAGGTGGCAGCGCTCATTATTCTCCGCCTGTGGAACGCGCACTCGGACTCTCACGCTGCTGTTATTAAGTGTGGAAGGCTGTGTAATGTTGAGCTCTCCTAATGTTAAATCAATGGAACAGACTGTAAATATCCATCCCCGGTTTCCCGTCCCCAGATCGGCCTGAAATTCCAACGGCGAGAAGCAGAACATTTTTTTCCCCCTTTTTTTTTGTTTTTTTTCCCCCCCCTTTTCTGGGCCTTTCCTAAAATCGCGCGAAATGAAGGTTGGGACGGAGACCCACGGCCGGCTTTTTCCAGGTGTGGTGGAGGAACGGGCGCGGAAGCGGAGTCCTTCGAAGCGCGTTTCTCAGTCGCGTGACGCAGTCATCTCCGTGACTCATTGGGAAGACATGGGGAAACGGGATTAGCTGACATTAGTGCCTATAAGCAAGCGGGGACTCACTGCAAGCGCGTGTTGCTGCAGGCGCACGTTTGATTTGAAATAAAGCAGGTTCCCCGAGCGAGCAGTGCTTTGACAGATGTGCGTGGGCTCCACATGTATACTTTTCCCCCGTCCGTTAACGATGCACATCCGCCTATTTTTGTCATTCTGAAATGGGTCTGCAGCTTTTGTCCTGTTCGTTAACGTCTTTTTTATTTTAAACCAATTACAGAGTAATTTTTTGTGGCCCATGCATATTTTAAGGAGGAGGCAGAATGTGATATTATCATACTTACGACCATGGGCGTGCTGTGTATCTCCATGTGGGCGGTTCTGTGCAGTAAAGGATTGCCTTCTTCCTCCAGTTATGCTGTTACAACACTGTGTACTTTTCAAAAGACACAGAAAACACCAGCAAGTGCCCTTCAGTGTATATTTACCTTTCTGAGGAGAATAATGTGCACCGCTGTGTGTTCATTAGGGCTCTATCAATACTGCATGCTGTTTTATCCACAGAAGAAATGGCCGCATTCCTCAGGTTGCTTTTGTGTATTGTTGGCTTCGCATCTGCGGTTCTCAGTGTTGTTGTTTTATCACTGATAACTCCGCTGCTGCAGTTGTTTCGGGCTCCTGAGGTCTCACTGGCTACAGGAGAATTAGAGCATTTTAATCAAAACCTGGGATTAGAGTGAACCGTCACTCTGTACTTTCACATGGATACTGTCTGCGAGGTTTGAGTGGAGCATTCAGTAGAGTCAGAATCACGAGCTCAGTAAATGTGCATATGATCCGGGCAGCTCTGTGAATAAACTGCAACACGCCCAAAGTTTCCATGCTTATTTTCCTGCTTATGAGAAATTATCACCCAATTATATCACGCGAGCTTGACGAGGCCTGCTCGTACCACAGAGAGGCTATTTTTAGATGGAAATTGCGCCATTTCAGAAGATTTGCCATTAACTATTAATTATTGCATTTGCAAAGTCCATTTATCAAGCAGGCGAGTGAATGAATTATTCAGACCTCGAAATTCATTAAAACGTAATTTTCCGCAATTACAAAGCACTTCCAAAGAAAAATTTAATTAAAGGTCAATAGTAATTAAATGTAGAATGTCCACTTTTATCCCATCCAAGAGTAAATGCTGTCATCCATCTGGATTGTGTAAACAATCTGATGATGGGAGTCGGATGTTGATGTCGAACATATAAGCGAGGCCCATTTTGACATCAGAGACGGTACGCACAATCAAAACAAATGGCCATTAGTGAAACGCTGCAATTATCCCCGATTTGAAGACAGACAAAGGCTTAATCTCACTCATTGCCTGGTGGCTATTCAGCCCTGTCGGCTTGTGTCATCTAATTTAATAATGCGAGAGCAGTATTTCAGGCATGAATTGATTCTCTTTCTGTCAAAGCGACACACGTGTGTACACATGATTGAGATGCAGTATGTATACATGATTGAGATATGTATGCATGATTGAGATGCAGTATGTATACATGATTGAGATATGTATGCATGATTGAGATGCAGTATGTATACATGATTGAGATATGTATGCATGATTGAGATGCAGTAGTTTAGTTTACAGGCATTTAGCAGACGCTCTTATCCGGAGCGACTTACATTGTATCCAATCATACAGCTGGATATATACTGGAGCAATGCAGGTTAAGTACCTTGCTCAAGGGTACAACGGCAGTGTCCTACCGGGGAATCGAACCTGCGACCTTTAGGTTACAAGACCAACTCCTTAGCCATTATACTACACCGCCGCCCTAGTACCTGTACCACCGCCGCCAGTATGTATACATGATTGAGATATGTATGCATGATTGAGATGCAGTATGTATACATGATTGAGATATGTATGCATGATTGAGATGCAGTATGTATACATGATTGAGATATGTATGCATGATTGAGATGCAGTATGTATACATGATTGAGATATGTATGCATGATTGAGATGCAGTATGTATACATGATTGAGATATGTATGCATGATTGAGATGCAGTATGTATACATGATTGAGATATGTATGCATGATTGAGATGCATTATGTATACATGATTGAGATATGTATGCATGATTGAGATGCAGTATGTATACATGATTGAGATATGTATGCATGATTGAGATGCAGTATGTATACATGATTGAGATATGTATGCATGATTGAGATGCAGTATGTATACATGATTGAGATATGTATGCATGATTGAGATGCAGTATGTATACATGATTGAGATATGTATGCATGATTGAGATGCAGTATGTATACATGATTGAGATATGTATGCATGATTGAGATGCAGTATGTATACATGATTGAGATGCAGTATGTATACATGATTGAGATATGTATGCATGATTGAGATGCAGTATGTATACATGATTGAGATATGTATGCATGATTGAGATGCAGTATGTATGCATGATTGAGATAGCATGATTTTTTTGCTGCTGCAGTGTGGAGAATCGCTTTGAGCCTTGGACTGTGGATGGTGGGTTTATGTACTGGGCAGGATATTGCTGTTGTACCCTTGAGCACTGTACTTAACCTGAATTACTTCTGTAGATTTCTGGTAGGGGTGGAGGGTACTGTGGGGAAATCTACTGTATATATGTTTCTTTGGATAAATATGTCGGTAAAGTAAATAGCTAATGCAATATCGTTTCTGCTCCAAAACCTTCAAACATCAGCGAGGCATTGAATTTGGAAAATTCCCCTAATGCAGCCCGTAACAAAGGCAGCTGCCACTTACAGACGGCCCTACCAGAAAGCAATTTTTGAGACATGTTACAGTAAGTGCGGCAGAAGGATTTGGGACATGGGATTATTTTGACTGCTGGTCTGTATTCCTAATCAGCGGCCACCCAGACGGCACACGAGTGTGAGTTATTTGCTTGTTGCTGTGATGGAACACCTGTGAGGAGAAGGCTACTGACCTGTCGGGCTTCTCTCAACACCATGGGAACGGGTTCTCTGTCTGTAAGAAGTCTGCTGGCCAGTCAGGCTTCCCTCAGCACTATGGGATCGGGTCCTCTACCTCTTCCTTCATTTTCTCGCCTACCGACGTCCGTGTCGCTGATCTCTTAAATGGTCAATTTGTTGCTCCAGCTGTTTTAGCTCTGCTGTTACAGGGACTAACCATAGTTTACTGTAAGACAGATATACTGGATGCTTGCCAAGATCAGTTATATAGGACAACATTTTTTACATTCTAAAATGCAGAGCGATCCGCCTACCTCATCAATACTTCGACAAGCCATAGGCAAATTTCAGAAGCTGACCTTTTCACCAGCTTTATGGCCTTTATTTGGTGTCCGTGTATTGTATTTTTAATACTATGCACAATGGAAAATGCAAAGCACCGCTCCAAGAGTGGTTGATGCACACACACACACACACACACGCACGCTCACACGCACACACACACACACACACCCAAACACACACACACACACACAAGGTTTTTGGTCTGTACCTTCATATATCTACTCGTCTCTCCATTACCAGTAAAATAAGGCTTTTTCAGTGTGCCTTTAATGGAGAAAGTGCTGAGCCTCATTCCATAGCCTCTCAAATTGTGGATTTCAAAGAAGTGGTGCGACATTCCCCGGTGCTCTAGATTTATTGTATCTGACATTCTTGCATATAATTAAATTCTCTCTCTCCCGCCCCCCCTCTGTCTCTCTTTCTCTCTCTCTCCCTCTCTGCCTCGGTCTCACACACGCTATCTCTCTCCCCCTCCCTCCCTCCCTCCCTCCCTCTCCTGAATGTATTGTGTCGCACTGGCTTCCCCTGCCCCCTGTCATCCCACTCCCCTCTATCAGATCCCCTCTTTTCTGAACACAAGCCAGGACCACTGTCAGCACACATCCAAACATTATGTTTAACACAAAGTAATCAGTGGCACTTAGCTACTACGTAATTTGATTTTGTTATATATATATATATATATATATATATACACACACATACACACACACACATACATGAAGAGAGAGAGAGACATACACATGCTGTTCATATACACTGTGTGCATATATATGTGTGTGTGTGTGTGTGTGCGTGTGTATATATATATATATATATATATATATATACAGTATATATGTATGTATATATATATATATTTATATATATTCATTTCAGACAGGGAGTGAATGTTTCTTTGTGGTTCTGAGCAATGGCTAGTTGATGACACAGAGGCATGCCAAAATGCAGGCCTTTTCAGTTCAGAGTAGGGTAATTACTCATTATGCGACTGAACCAGACAAATCAAAACCTTTAAACCAATTAATTTCAGAAGTTGATGTAAGAGCATGTGTCCTTTTGCCTCTAAGGTCAATCCAATTGTTTATTAGGACAGAGCGTGAAAACAACATTTTTCAGTGTTTTCAGACCAGGTCATGTTTTCTGTCACGCCCTCTTGCTGGATTAGATAAATTAAGGCTTAAGAAATATTCAAGGACGTTTCATAGTTTCTTCTAGAACTACTTTATAGAGCTACGGCTGCACAGGACATCATTGTCTCATGTTACAGTTGACCTGTCTGTATCTATACAACACATCAAACCCATCATTAGTATTTTGGCATTTGAGAATATTGCAATTTAAAAATAATCATCATAATATGATGGAAATAAAACAAGCGAAATGTAAATTATTGGAAGGCAAAATGGTCTCTCTTCCATATGTAAGAGGAGCAGTGCCTTGGCAGGAGCATGGTTAATTGCATGCATCTGTGTTTTTGCTGCCGCTGCTCCTGGTAGGTCGATCAGTAAAGAAGCTCCTAATTCTGACTGATGGTCCCGGGTCCCCGTTGTCACGTGGATACGGCGGAGGGTACGGAGCAGATGTTCCGCTGATCCCGTTGCCGCGTCTCCGTGCGCATGGAAACGGCGGATAAACATCGTTACTGTTGTTTTCTTCTGTCTTTTTTCATTTTTCATTGATTTTCTTTTCCCCCCTGTGTCGTAAACCGTCATCGGCGGTAGGAGCTCCATCACAGATTGTCTACACGCCCAAAGAGACGATCAATTTAATTTATATTTAAAAGACAATGTCTAAATTACATCGCTTTTTTTTCCCCCCGTCCGTGCAGTTTGACACGTTTCCTTGAGAGATTATTTGATGCGTGAGTGCAGTTCCTCCATTCTGTATGGATCGGGACCGCTGTCACGAGGAGTACGATTTAGTATTATGAAGTACGATGTTTTGGCTGAAAAGTCAGGCGAACGCAGTTCACAGATGGATGTTTGAGGATGTGCATTTTTCAACTTTTTCCTGAGTTTTCAACTTTTCAGCATGTGCACATAAAGAACGACAAAAAAAAAATGGGAAAAAGCTGACAAATGTACAGCTGCATTAGAGACACTGTGATCAACAAACCAAACACTGGCGCACCGAGAAAATATTCTCAGAGAAACCTCATCTCTCGACTCACCGGGTATGCGGCTGGTCGGAAAACAATAATGTTTTAACAAGAACTTGGAGAAAGTAATCATGAGAGTACAAGCTTTTCCAGCGAGGAAAATGTTGTTTACTTTGTCAATAACTCAGTCCTTTTTCATCCTGATACTCCTTCTGCTTCTTTTTCTTTCACTGAGGTGAAGAGAGATACACAGCCAAGGTTTGCGGAAAGTTCTAGAAATGCCCTCCTTTTGAAACAAAATATCAGGCAGACAACTTGAGGTTCCCTATAAAGCAGTGGTTGGTCAGAGTAATTTTATCAGTGAGTCAGTTTCGTACGAGGAGCCGATGCCGTTAGTGTTTGTGCCTGTTGAGGTTGCCTCTCGACCCTCGCTGAAGGGGGCTGCCTGTTCTCCTTGCCCTGAGTGAATGCTGACTGCGTGGTAACTGCCAGTCTGAAGCTTCATAAGGCTCATAAAATGACCTCTCTGTGTTTCTCGTTAGAAAGATGATTTGTATTCAGCAGAAGCGCTGCCTGCGATCCCCAGGATGTAAACGTGATATATGCCACCGCTGCTGTGATGGCCACGCCACGCGTTCCGCTGGCGGCTGATTCCCGGTCAGCTTCGCGGGCTTGTGCATACGGCTCCGGAATGAGCGCCATCGCTGGGAGCCGCCCGGCGGAGGAGGGCGCCGGCGCGGGCTTCGCTCTGACGCGCCGCCCAGCGTCGCCGCGACACTCAGGCGAGCGCCGGCCTCTGACACCGCGGAGCCCGGTCTCCCGGGAGACGGGGGAGGTGTCACCGCGGAAGCGTCCTTGCGGGCAGGACGGGGGTGGGGGGGGGGGAGCCGCGATGGAAACGCACAGCTGCGCCTTCGTCTGAGCTGCGTGCCGCGGGCTTTCCTCTCTGCATTACGGCTGAGGCGCGGCGGGTAATTAGAGTGACGCTGGTAATTCAGCCGCCCTGCTCTCCCAGTCACGCTGGCGCGGAGGGAGCGGGAGCCAATCACACCTGCAGGCTCAGCATCCGGCAGACCGGTCACATGCTGTCATCCGCGGCAGCGGAAACACTGCAGGTTAGTCACTGCCGAAAGGAGAGGCGTGAATCACGAAAACAGGGCCCGTCCGCCTTCCCTAAGCAGCCGTGTCCATACCAAACAAGCCGTGTAATGCTGCTAAAAGCCCTTTTGCTTTCTGTTTCATGGACACTGATGATATGCGGGGTGTCTCGCATTAACCTGAGAGGCAAGGAATGTCTCCACTGGACTGTGAGCCATACATCATTTAAAAAACTTTCTTCATGTTTAAGCCCTAAACCTTTAAAATTTGATTTGACCTTGAAACTGTAGGAATCCACATATTCCTTGTGTCCAGTGTAGAATCCGCAGGATGGTTCCTACCTCCAGTAGGAAAAGAACGAGACTCATCACTCTCATGGAAACAGTATTGTAGAATCCACAGGATAGCAGTTCTTCTTATGATTTATTTGAAACATTCAAGAGGTGCTTACCAAAAACTTTCAGAAAATGAAAGTAAACTTAGAGTTACCATGGCATATACATTACAAGCTACTCTTTCATTAACAGATTCCTGGGAGGAATATTCCAACTTAGTCACAGCCGTTAACACAAAACGAAACTGTTAACTTGTGTGCACACATCTAACAGTTAAACATCCTTTTAAACAATGTGGATAGAGAAAAGTCACGTAGTATAGTTATCTGTATGAGGGCATACAAATCATTTCTTTGTGTCCTTGCCTTTTAGGAACTTTTACCTCTTCCCAGAGCAGAGATGAGGGTGTTGATCCATGTTAACATTTGCAGTTGTAAATATAAATGCTCCCCCCGTGTTTACCTGGCAGTGAGAGATTCGACAGGCACGGTCCGGTCCTGTAGCCGCGCCGCGCGCCGCGTCCCCGTGGCTTTGTTCATCCCGCTGCTTTATCTCTGGCCTGCTGCGGAGAGCCTGCAGTCGCATTAGTTATACCAGGAAGCCACACGAGGTTATGCAGGGCATCAGCAAATGACTTCTGACTCGCTGCCAGCTCGGGCTTTTTTTTTTTTTTAATCGCCTCGGGTTGCCAGAGGCTCATTTAAAACCCCGCGCGCGTGTTGATGACTTACGCCCCTTCAGGATGACCCGACCGAATCGCAGCGGAACGCCACGCTCGGCGCTCGACCAGGACTAATTTGGGCGGGGCCGCCGGCGGGCCTGACTCCGCCCGTTTCGGCCCGGCTCGATCACAGGTTACGGATGGGGGAGCGCTGCGGGAGGGCGGGGCCGGGAGCATCAGCCGAATGCATTAGAGCTCCGCACCGAGCCCAGCTCCTCAGATGGAGATCTGAATACCGTTCCTGTATCACGCCTGACAAATGCTCCCTCTTATCTGTGTAGGTACATCAAGTCTGGAGTACCGGCACGCTCAAATGCCGCTGACGTTTGTCTGTGTTTAGGAAGGCAGGTGTTACAGTCCGGCTCGAAAAGCCACAGCAAGAAGTCCAGAGTACCCGAAAACAATCCAAAAACGGATTTAAATACACCAACCCAGACATTTATTAGAATGAATAACAAACTAATCACAAACTAAAACAAAGGAACAATGTTCAAACAAAACGATCTTCACAAAAAACTACAAACCCAAAACCACAAAAGACACCTGAAAGAAGATCCCAAAGAAAGACTCTCCACACAAACCACAAACACAAAAGCCCCCAAAAGAAAATCTGCCCTGCCTCATACTACTTGGCTTATATTGGGCCACAGGCAGGTGGAGGCAATCAGGCAAGTAATTAAGCAACTACCTCCACCTGCACTACGCAGGCAAGCAGAGGCAGGGGATGTAACAGCAGGCATTTTGTGTTCAGTTGCAGTTGTCATTATTTGTTATTATTCTTATTGTTCTTGTTATTCTGATAATTGTATTTATATTATTAACGCTAATAACCCCCTTTCTTGGGAATCTTTGCTTTATTCTCAGGCATTTAAGAATTGTACTGCTGCCTGTTTTTACATAAAATGCAAAATTATGCGTGATCATGTTTATTATACATTTTGTTCAACCATAGCTTTTTTTGAGCACTTAATATCGTTTGGATGCCAAGCACTAGAGGTGCTGAGCTGCCCTGTTGCCTCTCTGGTTATTTTCTTTCATTTCCTTTTTCCAGCCTGGCTGCCTTCCATGGACCTGGTTTTCTCACATCTTTTTCCTTACTGCTGACTAAATCGCCAAGTAACAGTAAACGCATTGCACAGTATGGCTGATATGCACTAATTAAACTACAGCTATTGCTAGTGTCCACGTAATTGCTAATAAAAGGGTTATTCAGAAGGTCAAAGGTAATGCGGGTGTGTGTACCTGTGTATGACTGCTCGTGGGGTAGTTGCTCACTCTAGTGAAGTGAAAGTATGGAACTGAGCTGAAGTGTATTTAATAAAAGAACATACGGTACAGTTGACCTATTCGACATGTGTGTACTAGATTAGTACTGAAGGCCTAAAATTGAATCGGAATGTGTGATATGTATGATGTTATATTCACTGTCTAAGTGTTGTCTGTGGGCATGTATGTGTTTATGTGTGTGTAATTAAAGAAGCCCTTTTATGTTCATTATTTTTATCACAGGTGTCAAGGTTAAGCCACCGGCTTAATATTAGCATTACTAATATTATATTACTAATAAAACTTGACACTATGCAATACTTTAGGATGGTAACCAATGACAACTGAACTTCTAGCAGAGTTAATTTGATACATTCCGTACATGTGTTGTGCAAGTGATGACACTTCAGGCCAGTTGTCATTATAAGCCATGTCTGCGGCTTAACATGAACTGGCTGTGAGCGTGACAGACCGTCTTTCATTCATTATAATGTGCTCTGGCTGCAGAACAGGTTTTTCTCATGTATTAAACGTTGCTGTACATCCAGATTTGTCGCCTCGCAGTGTATCGGCTTCATTATCAATTTGTTTATCCTCTAATTTAACAACCTTTGACATTCTCAGAAGTATACTAATGCAATCAATTTCAGTCCCGCTCATCCTGTTCCCTGAGCAAAATCCTGAAAGTTCTGAGTCAAGAATTAATTAGAAAACGCACGAAAGGCCACGACATCCCATTTATAGAATGTCTGACGGTCTGTGCCCCTCACAGTACATTCTCCATCTAAAGGGACTTGATCTCCAATGGGGAGGTGATTTGGCATGTTCTTGCCTAACGGATGTTGCCCTTTTCTCCTCCTGAAGAATCGTTAAACACCTGGTGCCACCAGATCAATGCGGGCCGATGTGCGCAGTGCGCAGCGGCAGGTTACAGAGCGCGTGCGATCACGGGGGCGTGGTCACGGGGGCGCGGAGCGACCAACGGGCGACTTCGGTCACTCTGACCGCCCCTGCCTAAGGCCAGCCGTTGACCCGACTGCTACCCCTAAAATCAGGAAATGGCCGCCTGGTCAAAACAGCTGAGCGCGCTTGAGAGCAAATTGCACCTCCCCCACAACTACATTAATGTCCAGATTCCGTCTTGGTAATTTAAGATGGCAATAATTGCCGCTAATTAGGATAATTACAGTAAAGATCTGTTGGTTGGTACTGAATGCTGGAGGTCTCTCGTTGCTCATTACTGGCAACAGAAATAGATTTGGGGCATTAGCGCCAACGTATGAATTAGCGGAACCTTTGTCCCGATAAAACATTTTTATTTCAATAATGCAGCCACGGGAGTGAATATCAAGGAGGTGCTCTATTGAAAAATAACTTCCTTTGGGTCTGTCGTTTCAAGGATGTACAAGGGTTCGGTTTCCGCTTGTTTTCTCGAGTTAAATGTACTTTAGCCTGCCCAGGAGCAGTATGTGTCTGTGTATTCATCTTTATATGATTTGCTTCAATAAATGAGAAAATAAGCTTTCAGCTCTCTCCTTGTCTGTTAAATCTGAGCATAAACCAATGGCCCATCTCCCATTTTTCAAGGAGCCTCGTTCTTTTTTTTCCCTCCAAAATATTGCAGTCGGACACTGCTCAGACATTCACTCAACAGGCTGTTTTCTTGCATATTTTTGGCATTCATTTCCCCACTGCATTAGGTGCTGGAATCCGGCCCTGTGGAACAAGCCGGTGTGGAACGAATTGGGAAGGGCATGACTGGGATCCCAGAGCAAGGTCACCATTTCCCTGACATCATCCCATTGGGTTCTAAAGCGCGTGCTGGAACGCCCCGCCTGAACCCCGCACAGGCCTCTACGCCGCCAGGGCGATCTCCGTACTCTCCGTCCTCTGCCCGCCAGTAGAACCTCCGCAAGCAGCGCAGTTACACTGAGGAGGATTGGCAGTTTGGCTTAGTAACGTTCAAATGGAGGGGCGGTGGCTTTTTCCTCTTTTTCTTTTCCTCCCCCTCAACCTGAAGTAGATATGTGGGCTTCGGGCCTGTCTCCAGGCTGCTGTGGATTGCATGGAAGGACTCTAAAAACAATGTGTGACATTTTCATGTAATGCTATTTTTAGGCCGGTGGAGAAACACTGTCAGTGAGATGAAGGGAGGCATAAAACTGGTGCAGTAGGATCATGCTTCTGGTGGAGAAAGGCCGTTAATCTTCGCGCTTCGTGGTATTTCATGTGGTTTTTATGTGGGTAAGTTTTGAATGAGAGGTGGGGCAGGCTCCTCAGCCTTCAGTGCTCTCTGCTGGGACCCCTCCTGTGGGGGGGGGCCGGGGGTTAGCGAATGTTTGTGTTGTTAAGGGGAGGTTGCGGAGGTGCACTGGGGACCCCTACGCAGGCACTCCTCACATTTGTTTATCTCCGCCCTCGTGGTTGGGGCTCGGCGGGGTAGAGACTTTAATGGCGTCTCCGGGGGAGGGGGCGGGGTGTACATGAGACCGTCCTCCGGCTCGCCTAATCAGCTCTGCCTCTCATGCATAGCATTAACGGCGGCCTCCCCTCTCCCTCTGCAAACTGCGCTGAAATAAATCTTCATTCCCCCTCTCGGTGGCCACGTAACCTGCAGCAAGCACGGATTTTCATTAAAAACTGGCGGTTTGATGGAGTTGAGATTGTTGTTCCTGATTAACACTGTATGAGGTCATGCTGTTTAACACTCACTAATGATTCCAAAAGACCCAGAGGATGTGATGTCGTGGATATATACACTGTAATCATTTTAGTGCCTGATAATTTTTGCAACAGGTGTTTTTATTGCCAAAGTTAACTTGTACATTTCATGTACAGTACCCAAACAGACACCTGTGACAGAACAACCCTTAACTAGGGATAGATTCTTGCTCTGCTGGTTCATCCTCAGGCGTTAGGAGTCAAACTAGCCTTCCCACAAGGAATCCAAACTATTGTTGCGTGTGGTATGAACGGAAGCTGTTGCATGCTCACTGCTACGATAAGCGTGTCGTGCTGTAGTATATGATTAAAAGAAGTGAAGTAGTGGACACATTAAGAAACTTTATATTCCGTAACTAACTGCGTGAAAACGGAAAGGGTTGCAACTAAAACCAATGTTTGCTAATTACTGTAGTTTTTGAGGAAAAACAAAACAACAGGTGTATTTAATGTAAACCTTCAATCATGGCACTTGGATATGACAGGCTGACGGTGAAGGCTATAATTGCTGTGGGATTAAGGGCGGTGTGGAAGGTGAAGGCCCAGTGGGCTCTGGCTTTTGGCCAGACTGTGCTGAAATAACAGCAGCTGTTAAATGGGGAGAATCTTTAGTTTTTATAACTCAGGGAATCGTACAGTCACTCTGAATTCTTCAGCTCGCACTCGATGTACTTGTAGAAGCGGTGGTTTTTCTTTTCAGGCCAGAAAATCCTCTGTAGTATTTCAAATCCCGGTGAAGTCCCAGAAAATCAAAGTGACAATTACCAACTTTGGAAAAACTGAGCAAAATGATTAACTGTGGAAGGGATAGGGAAAAGTCTCTGGGAATCGCCCAAATGAAGCCATCTGGTCCTGATGTGTGCTACGCAGCAGCTTTCATTGATTGAAGTTGTGAAGCCTATCACAGCACAGCTATGGAGTGCGTTTAGAGTGAAGTTACTGTACGAGCTTTTCTCCAGGGAGCTAGTCTTTCTGTGGAAGATCCCGGTTAATTTCGCTGCTTTTGATCGGATCTCTTAGTCATCTTCATTTCAGCTGTTACCCCTGTTATTGCTGGATGGCATGATAGTTATATTCTATTATTGAGAAAAAGAGCCATTGAAGTGTATTTATGGTACTAACAAATCAGAGAAGACAAGGTTTCGGGTTTGTACGTGTTTAAGAGAGTAAGCCTTACAGTTAGCGTTTTCTTCAGTATGCAGGACGTTGCGTACTGTATAAACTCACTGGTCAGGTATGTTAGCCAGGTCTGTCTCCGCTGCTCTTTTACTCAGGTGGATGCACTCTGTGAAAATCGTCCTCTGGATGAATGTAATTTTAACGAAATACTGAGTGTGATTTTTACTGAAGCAGTTTGAGTTAAGTATAGCTCTAGGGCACATTAGTGTCCCTCCAGGGACTCAAACCTGAAACATTCTGGCTGCAGTCCCGGCGACTCAGCCACTTTGCCGTAATGTCGCCCCAGTACATAATATCCAAAGTGTATTGTCCGACTAAAAATCGGGTTGGTGTCATTTATTTGGTTTAAGTTATTTCAAAATTATGGAATCGCATCAGCACAGCTTGATATCTTTGTGTACCAAGGCCGTAAATACACCATTATTAAATTCAGGGGATTCTCAGCCCCATCCATAGCTCATAGCTTTATTGTGCATGCAAGTCAGCATAAACACAGCAACCTGTACTTAATATTTGTGCCTAAACTGCATTATACAGACCTGAAAATGAAAACTGTCATAGAAAAATACAGCCTTTTGCAATAATTCTGCTGGTTACAGTTTACCTTTAACATTTTATATAAATTTTGAAATCAATATTGATATTTGCACTTTGGGAGCATTTCTGTGTGTGTTGTGTGTGTGTTGTGTGTGTGTGTGTGTGTGTGTATATAATAGGGGTGTGCAGAGACATCAATATCTGTATCTGTTCAACCAACAAAATTATCTGTCTGTGTATCTGTATTCGGATAGAAGACCAGAAGTGGGCGTGGTTTATACCGGAAGTTACGTAAAATCGGGCAAAAGTTATATATTCTAACCTAATATTCATTGGCAATGCAATTGTTGTGCCTTCAAACCATCAAATTGATTTAATATTGGCATATAATTAATTATGGAATATATTTCCACATCCTCATACTGTACTTTTCATCTCTCTCTCTATTTTTATTTATTTTTAACTAAACTAAGTTTTATGAACTGTCTAAACCCCCCCTCCCCCCCCCCCCCTTTTTAACTGGGGGACATTGGTAGTTCTATGTATATGTATATGTATATGTATATATATCCTTATTTGGAATGTGGCTCTCTACAATTTTAGATTTGTACTCAAAAAATTCATATGTGATTAATTCAATTGTTTGATTGCAAATCTAAAATTGTGGAGTACAGAGCCAAATCAATATATATAATTTGACTTTTTTTAAAACTGGTCCTTTGAATAAATTGGCCTGTTATGAGCACCTTAATTCCCTTCCCCATCCCCGCTTTCATTAGTTTTAATTTGCAGGTTCATTCAAACAGTCTTAATGTCAAGTTGAGTGCTCTTTAATTGCCTCAAAAAGCCTTATTTCATATGTATTAGTTCTACATAGTGTCTGATTGCAGCAAAGTTTGGAGAGGGATGTTTACAGGGCATTCACACTGCCAGCAACTCGGTTGATGGGTTGCTCAAGTTTACAAGGCTGAGGGAGGGGCAGGAGCTTCCCGTTGCATCCTCTTAGTTGTCTCGTGCAACTAAATATTGTTGAAGAGATGTAACGGCATCATCAAAGACGTATATTTGCCATATAGCCACATATCATCACCTTTTGTTTCTATAGTTATGTCAGGACACTGATAAATATTTGTTATTGCTATCTTGTTAGCCATATACTGTATCTCTCTCACTAGTTAGCCACCTAGCTAGTGACCTCTCAATCCCTCTCACTAGCTGTCTCTAGTGCTATTAGCTATTATTTTCAGACATGTCCATGGCTGCTCTTTTCATTTTGGGAACATTAATAACATTTTGGCATGCATTTTCTGTAATAGTGTGTGCCACGTTTTATGTTAAATCACAAGTTTGCTGCTGTGTTCTGTTCATTCACAGTTCACTCCTCAGCTTTCCTTTTCTGGAATCCTTTTACTGTGTGTTGATCAACATAATATTCGTATAGACACCTGGGCGGACTCCGTTCAGGCAAAATATAGGCAACGCAAATGAAAAAGTGATTTAATATGCCCGGGAGAAACATTGGGCCTCTTTTAAAGCCGTAAATATGGCCTTTTCATTCAAGTTGCACTTTAAAATTTTAATATTGTCAGGCCTTATTATGAAATGCAGCACATACACCCACTCTCAGAATGGAACACATACATATGAAAGCATGCTCTGTTTGTGTGCCCACATTATATTTCCAGAGGGAGCAGCTCTAATGAACTTTATGAATCAGTATAGTGTGCTCTGCTGAAAGAACCTGACTGTTTATATATCTGTTTTTTCCCCTCCAAATAAACCAGTCCGAAATGGCTGTGGATATGATGGGATACATTTTACTACTCCAGTTAGAAGCATTAAAGAGAAAATGTTCTTTCGTCAGCATTTTGCAGCTAACCCGTAAGATGTATTTGGCTCTAGTGATGTTAATTAACAGTGACCACGGCACTTAGGCATTGCTGATTGGGCTTTTCATTTTTAATGGTCCATGTTGTGTACATGCTTACCCCGTATCAGGACACAAATCTGACATGCTTTTTCTTCATTCACCACACACAGGCGAGTATCTCATCTATATGGTAAATGATGAAAAGGCATGGCAGATTCATGTCATGATATGGCGGATGGTTTGCGCGATAATGCTGCTTGATGAGAATACTGATACTGAACAAATAATGAGAAAAAGGGATGAAGCAATGAAGCGGAATGAAGGGAGTCAGGCACCTTTAGAAGTGAAGTCTGGGTGCGCTCTCCGTTTTCCTTTCCCTTGGCTTTAATAGTGTGGTGCAGGATGCGTTGTGAATACCTTTGAAATACCCTTCGGATCACGATGGGCAATGGCAGTTAAACTGTCATTATGCTGTCATAATGCAATTTGAAGGTAATTACAAGCCACTGGTTTGAAATATGGGTGGGGCTCTGCTGTTGTACTGTCGAGTAAGGTACTTAACCTGAATTGTTTAAAGGCAGCTATTAAAGTGAATAATAATGATCTTAATGCTGATTGTGATTAAAACGGGGATCACCGTTGTGAGTGTTGTTCAGTATATCACCGCTGAGGTATGCAGTCTCCCATTTAAGGCGCACAGCGAGTTATGGATTATGTCTGATGGCTTCATTGTTTCAGTGATCCGCGCGCTGACATAATGATAAGCATTAATTAAACTGCGCCGCTGATGAGGGTAGCGTCTTGGGCAGGGTGGAAACGGCTCCTCTGTCAGGGATAGAGGCCGCCATCATTATCAGCTCTGTCACTCGCGCGTAGTGGGCAGCTCGCGCTTTCCTTTTAATTAAAGCCCATTGCCTTTCATGCCCTTCTGTGACTTTGATGGGCTCTTAACAGCCCAAACACTCCTCACGCTGGATACGCGTGCTAGTAAGAGTAATTCGCTTAATAGTTACGGTACAGTAAAGCTACTGTAGCTTTGCCGGTCAGCGTTAAATGTTTCTCAATTATTTATGTGAACCAGCTGTACTGGTTGCAAAGCAACAGAAGACCTAGAGTCTCAGACAGTTGAAAAAAAACGAACATAAGAATCATGCTATTGCATTGTCTTCTGGAGGACTTACCAGTGCTGGAGTGCTACCATGGCTAATTCTAATTCTCTGATTATTTTGAGGAAGGGGAACCTAATACCTACTTTCTTACAAATTTTCTAAATTAGTGCTCCTGCTGTTAAACGCTGTATTCTGGTTTTTAAAAGTTTGGAAAATACTGAAATGAATATTTCTGAAAATCATCTGCTATTTCCGTTGTGATAAGATAATGCAGGTGTTCTGTAATGGTTTGCAATATCTCTGAGGACTTTAGAGATACTGTATTATGCATGATCATGATCGTGGGATCTCCTAATTCAACAATTTCCATTCATTGACCTATAGAAGCCCATTGTCATTCTCGTTGAGATTGCGTTTAAAGTTGGGTGGAAAGAGTAAATGGGCACTGTAGTGTTGATCCATCGCTGCTCATTCCTGATGAAAGATGGTATATTAGGACCGAAGGGCTGCCCAAGCGGCAGGGATCGTTTGTAATTTGTGGTGAACTGTATACCTTTAGATTGTAAAAGACTTGAAAAAGCCCATTGAAATTCAGTGCTGCATCTTACAGGAAGGAAAGAAGAAAAAAAAATCAGAGATCCTGTGTTTGGAATGATAGATATTTGTACTTAAAAAAAATAATAATAATAATAATGGGTGCATATTAAAACTTCCAGGTCAAGCGGCTTAACTGAAGGCTCGCAGCAAGCTTCACTAAACCATAGTCGGTTTGCGTCATTTGTTGAGGGACAATTAATCACATAATTAAAGGTTCGAACTCTTCTTCATAATTTGGCATTGCTTAGCATTGCCTTTGACTGGAAGTTGACCCATTCACCACTCCCTTGATGAGTTGGATTTTCCAGTAAGCACAGTGCATTTCATGACTTGTTAAACACATAATTGAAATAGTTTATGTTTATTTGAGAAAAGCTGACATTATTATTATATAGCTAAATGAGGCCATTAAAAAGATATTACGGGTTTATGAACAACAGCATGCACCTGCGGAGTCGAAGGACCCCTCTGCACACAGGTTGTTTGTCAGGCATCAGACCTGGAGCACGGACCAGGCTGAATCACCGTGCTCTTTTCTGCGTCCGTGGTAGTCTCCCGGTGAGAGGCCTTCGTATTGCCGAGAGAGCCTCAATCAGATTCGGTACACTGCCTTCTCTTAGCTTGCAGTATCTGCTAAATTGCTATGCGGTGGTTCTGTGGAATTTGGAATGGTATGACATTATCAGCATGCAGTTATTTGAAATAGTGTAACACCTGGCTAAAAATGGGGAGCAATTACCATTATGTAGAATGAGTGTCTTAGGTAGCATCCGGTCCATTAGTGTGTTTTGTGTTTTTCCTGGAATGTCCTGTGTGACCGCCCAGGGCTTTGTGCCCTATCACATGTTTTTTTATTTTTAGTTTTTTATTTTTTGTTAAAAGTGCAAAATGAATACCATTTTCTTTGATTGGTTAATTGCCAGGACAGTGCATCCCAGAAAAATGATTAATTCCTCGCAGCGACTATTTTCTGAATTATGGCATTATGGAGGCAGAAGAAATATTGATGTTTTCCGCATGAATGGCTGTGCTGTTTCCCGCTCTCTTCTGTTTGGGGGGTATTCCAGTGCTCAGCTCGCACTCCTGGGTCAGATGAGCGGCTCATTCCATTTCTAATGGCGGGGACACACCTGGAATGCCGCCACCTTTTTCCCCCCATGACAGCAGGCACAGGGGGAGGGGTCCAGCGTGGACGCGATGTGGCGAGTGACAGCGGCCGTGTCACGGTGATCAGCCTGCAGTGACAGGGAAGGGGGTTGGGCAAGGGCGGGGCGGAGGCGGGGCCCTGGCTCACGCTTGTCTGACAGGGCTGCTGATTCAGGGCCCGCCCATCTTCGCTGCCCCTTGTCACAGTGCCAGAGAGGCGCGCACTCCGGGATGGGTGGAGGAAGCAGAATCCCAGCTATAGAGGAGAGGTACGGCAGCAGCTATGCTGTGCGTCCATCTGGCACCATACGCGCGAATGTGAGGAGTTCAGTAAAGGTGCTGTAGTCCCTGCAAAGGGAATGTAATTACCCAGGGGAACAAGGCCTTCGGTACAGATGTGCAGAGGGGAGACTGCCCTGTGGAAGGGGGAGCATCTGTGCACACAGTCTGCAGAACTGGCTCACTTTTTAAAAGGAATTGGCCCTCTTTTATCACAACACTATAAGTTTGAGAGTAAAGGGCATTTGGATAGAAAAAACCTCGAATACAGAGAAAGATTTGCTTAATTTTGATAAATTTCACTGGATTACCAGATCGCTGAGATAAGCTTGCCCTTTTCTGTGGGTTAAATTTGTTTTGACCCGATTTGCATAAAATTGATCTGCCCGTGCTCTTCAGAAAGTCACACAGTGCACTGTATCTGCGACGCGGGCGTTATCGAAAGCCGTAAACAATTTCTGCTGAGAGGATTAGTTGCGTCTGAAGAGTTTAGATTGAAATGACAGGGTGCTGCATCCAGAAGAGTTTTGTTTGGAAAGATGTGACAGAGTACTTTCTTTCATTTCTAACCCTCCACCACTGGACCAAATCGGTATGTTTTTGAGATCCCTGAGCCAAATACTGCCGATGAACATGCAAGAAACTGCCAAAATAAAGGATACGCCAACCATAGTACCCCTTTCTGTTAAGTTCTCTGTTCTTGATGAAACTGACAGCTCACACCCTAGATTGATATATGCAGTAAACTGATCCAGAGCAGCTTCTGTTTTGCCTTCAAACCCATACATGGACATCATGGTGAAGGAGTATGCACCTTTAACCACAGCTGCCCCTAACTGATGATGTCTTTCCCTTAGTCTTCCATGCCAGTATCACCTTAGTTGCTGTTCCTTGTGAAACATCAGCAGGTCTCATCAGTGAAGCTTGTGCCAAATGTGCCCCAACTACCACCTCACTTTCAAATTCACTTCACAACTTCAGTTGTGCTAGCTAAAATAATTTGCCGGGCATGACCAGCATTTTTATACACAACCTGTGCATGCTGGGATTCTAATGGCTTAATTAAATCAAGAACCACACCTGTGTGATGTGGAAGCACCTGCTTTCAATATGTTCTGAATCCGTCATTTATTCAAGTGTTTGCTTTATTTTGGCAGGTACCAGTGCTTCCAGTGACTATGAACAGTATGTTCATAATAATTTTAAAAACTGGGCTTTATTTAACTGCGTTTTTGGTAGAAATAATCAGTGGAGAAAACAAAACATGAAGTGTTTTGATAGTGATAAAGAAACAGTTAATGCTTTTGCCATTTGTAAGACTGTGATATGGGCTGTGTCCCTATAGGTTATGTGCATGTTCTCTTTTTTGATCCCGTGTCATTTTTATGGATAGCACAGTAGCACTTTGTGACACTGAGTGTAATGATCTACAGTATGGACACAAATGTCATTCTCTGTTGTTGGGTGGCAGACTTTTGACAGACTTCTGTCAGTGCAATGTGATTGCACATTTAACGTAACTCTTCCCCGCACAAAGTGAACTATAGTTCACTTTGTGCGGGGAAGAGTTATGCAAGTGAGCAAAATTTTTAAGTTTCCCAATTTATTTTAACTGGGCAAGTGGTGATTTAAGGTTAAAGTAATATTTTCTGTCTCTCATCCACACTTGCTTAACAGACGTTGACTTTCTTTTTTTTTTTGTAAATCTGAGAGAAAGGGGCTCGGGAGGTTATATTATTGTGAAGAAAATCATTTTAATAAGGTCCTGGAAGTACTCTATAATGAATTGTGCAGAAGGTATTTGAAATGTCAGATAGTGGTGCTTGAAGTTGTTGCGCAGACAGGCGAGTGGCACCTCGCTCTTCAGAAGAAGGCTTGGGGTAAAGGAGCAGCAGATACAAACCTGGCATCAACCTGGTTGCCAGGCAACCAGATAAACCTTGTCAGTGAGAACAATGCAGATCGGGTTACTCCAGCAAGACTTGTATAACTAGAGAGCTGATGGTTCGCCGTGAATGAGAGAAAATATGTTGAAATAATAAGGGGATTTTTAGGACAAACTCAAGTTTTTAAGTTTCACATGCTTTTTTTCCCCCACAATAATCTTCCAATTTAAAGAGGGTCAGAGGGTTTGCATTTTACAAATGCATACAGTCTAAGTTGGTTCTGCTCTTGTGATGGTTTTGAACCTTTGGACTTCCCGTCCATCAGTGACTGGTGATAGAATTCACTCAAACGCTTCATATGTGCGTGCAGTCCGCTCACTACCCATTTGTGCCTGACTAGAGGAACTCCTGAAACTGTCAGTGAGAGAAGTGCAGTGTCTATATGGTCTTGGTGTGTGTGTGTCTGTCTGTCTGTCTGTGTGTGTCTTTGTGTCTGTCTCTGTTTGTGTCTGTCTGTCTGTGTGTGTGTGCGTCTGTGCGTGTCTGTGTGTTTGTGTGTGTGTGTGTGCGCGTCTGTCTGTTTGTCTGTCTGTCTGTCTGTGTGTGTCTTTGTGTCTGTCTCTGTTTGTGTCTGTCTGTGTCTGTGTGTGTGTGCATCTGTGCGTGTCTGTGTGTTTGTGTGTGTGTGTGTGTGTGCGTCTGTCTGTGTCTGTGTGAGCCTGTCTGTGTGTGTATGTGTGTGTGTGTGTGTGTGTGTGTGCATCTGCGTGTGTTTGTGTGTGTGTCTGCATATCTCTTTGAGTGTGTGTCTTTGTGTGCATGTCTGTGTGTATGTGTTTGTGTGTGTGTGTCTGTCTGTGTGTGTCTGAGTGTGTGCGTGTGGGCTCTTCTAGAGCTTGTCTTGGATGATAATGAGAACTGCACTGGGAATGCATCACAGTCCTTCAAGATGGTTCTTTCTTCCCTGATGAGTCTGCGGCTGCTCGGGGAGCTGGTTTACAGTCCCTGAAGTGGAAACATTTTTTTTCTGTTGTCGGGACCACAGAGACACCCCGGAACCTGAGAATGCTCATTATTGTCTCTTCCTTTGGTGTATCACAGGCATACATGGCCTTCACTGTTTATGTGAACTGATGGATAGCAGACAGAACGTCACCGTAAGCCTCTAAAACAACAAAGACCCTGGACTGGATTTGTTCTGCTGTCAGCTCCACTCATATAGGCTCGTGTACGCTCCTAAGATCCCACCGTCTCCTGGATAAGTGCGGCATTACAGTATTGAGATGCAAATTCCACAGTCAACTGGAATGATAATGCTTAACGCAGCATCACTAGTGAGGTGACAGTCTGTTGTGTTTCTAAAATCAGACAGTAGGATCCTTCAATGTGTCTGTGGATCCTCATTTTGTCTTAAAGTCTATATTCTTTATTTTTATTTGTTATTATTTTTCCCCAAATGTGAAATGCCAAATTATGCCCACGCTGCAGTTCTTCCTTGTCAGTTGAAGAGAGTGCAGACTCGCATGCATGCTCCCCCGAGGCATGCAGTGGCAGCCACCTCTCTTTTATTGTACTGCAGACAGACTCACACAGGCATGAGTCAGAGGAAGACTCTTCTCAGAGATGCAGATAAACCTGGGAACTGCGCCCCCGATCCCTTCGGCCCGCGGGGAACTGGTGCTTGATGAGACTGTAATCCCATCCCCGGGCGGCTCTAGAGACTAATTTGCATCACCAGTACCAAACGAGACTGGCAGCCGGCACTGGCGAGTCTGTCTGAATTCCAGACCGGGCCATGCAGCCCATCCATACATTAGAACAGTGCCATAACAGGATGAGCACCCAGCAGCCCCGCAACCATTTTATTTTTGTTATCTGCTTTTTTCTTTTGTGTGTTCAAGCACTTCATTTTTTATTTGAAAAAGCACCTGTTTCATACGTGAAGCCAGTTGCATTACATTTTTAAACACTCTGCTTATGCTGATATCTCCAGAAATATTGGGAATAAGGGAAGTTCTGTGCCAGCTACTATACATAAGCAGTTCCCAAAAGAAAGCCAATTACTGGCCAACAAGCACAGCTGACTCTTATTACATTATTAATTGTCCAGAGAGAGGTTTCCTGGCACTGCGGTCACCTCGTTTAAAGGACAGGAATAATTTCTCATTTTCAGTATTAATTACATGCCAGGGGGACAGCAGTTCAGTATAAAGCAAAGTTTACAGTTCGAGAGATCAAATTCCTGTGGGGGGAAAAAAGACTGGTACGCATGGGGAGGCATTGGACACTGCTGTGACATCCATCTCAGTTTGTGGATATGGCCGCAGAAGCGCTTGTTCTCTCACTGGGGGTGGATTCGCTGCCTTGGCCACATGCACACACGGCGCACAGGGGTGGTATTAATGAGGATTGGTGTGAATGCGACACCACCCACCCTAAGTCTGTTTCGAGACCGGCTGTTGTCAGGTCATATTTCCAGTTGGGCGATGAAGACTGTATCGAACGGGGTGCTCCAGCTCCCGTTCTAATTTTACCACAAAAGCCACTCATTAACTGCTTTCTTTTAGATTTTCCTCTAGAGTAAAGAAAAACATTTTTGCAATAATGGTCAGACTTTCTCTTCGCAGAAGTAAAATGTGTGTGAAGATGCAAATGCGGGCGTTCTGTTGTTTGCGAGAGAGTGGGTGGAGGTGGCTGGTGCGCTGCCAGGAAACGGGAGCAGCGGCTCAGTCAGTTGGGCTTCTGCCTGCCAGGGCCCGTCTCCTCTGCAGAGCTCAGCTGGGGATTGTCTGAGCGCGCTCACATCGCCGCCGTGCTACCTCACGCTTACGAGCCCGCCGTGAGGCCAGCGCGCCGTGAGGCGGGAAACGTTCCCAACACGATGAGCCGAATAGATTATCCCCACAAACGCTCCGCTCTTCTGAAAGGGACCCTTTGTTTCCGAGGGGCGCTAGCCCTGCGTGCGCGCGGAGCTGGATACTCGTACGCGTCCACACCGGGGTGGACGCTACGCTAGCTGCCCGCGCCGGCCACTGCTGTCCTGTGGGAGTTATGGAGCGGCTGCACGGCTCTCTCTGACAACACCGAAGAAAGAGAAGTTAAGCAAGCCATGGATCATTTGGAAGTCTCCGCTACGTTTGTTATGCCTTCTGAATGAGCAGAAAATAAACCAGGTTTTTTTGCTTTGCTTAGTAAAGGAGGGGAAAACTGATCGAGGGGAAATCTTTCGCCACACACATTGCTTCCTTGCTTCGACTGCAGTGCAGTGTGTGTTTCAGCCATGTATGATTAATGAGCACCGAGCCGCTCGCTTGCTTCCTTGCTTGGGCGAGGCGTTATACTCATGCAGGTAGCTAACCAAATGAGGTCATGAGTGTCTCATGAATATTCCTCCATTCTAATTGTCTCCCTGAGGTTTGAATAAAGCGAGCGGGTCCGAGCCGTCTGCGTTTGCTCAGGCAGCGGTCTGAGCTGAAACCGCGCTGTTGGGGGCGTCCTGCGAGCCCGCGGCGGCGTCGGCGGCGCCCTGCCTCAGCCTGGTCCGGCCGGGCGGCGGGGCGGCGCCAGCAGGAGGAGCGCGGCGGAGGCTCCGGGTTAAAGGGGTGATGTCACGCCACCTGCTCCCGCCGTCCGGACACGCTCTCCCCCCGTCAGGCCGATCTGCGTCTCCGCGGCGGGCGGCCCGGGGGACGGGATTAGAGCGGAGAGTCGAGACCCCGGGCCTGTCCCCGCCCGCTCCGGCCCGCACGTCAAAACCGGCATCGCTCCCGCGGGGGGCTCTGTCCGCCAGCGTGACCCTAATTTAAAGCACTCTGTTTGGGCACATCCCTTCTGCACCAATTTATTTCCGAATTCGCTCCACGGTGCTCACAAGGACACGCTCCCTTTAATCTCCATCCTCCTTTGATCTGAACCGTATTCTGTGCCGTCCTGTGTTGGTTGGAAGAGTGGCCGCTATTGAGCAACGTGAAAGGAAAAACTGGTCGCATACTCTCGGGGGTCTTCAAGTGTTTTGTAAACCCATCCCAAAGATATACCTTGGAACCGCTGAAAGGCTGGACTGTTTCTATGAAGAAAGTGTTTCTTTTCGCGTAGGCGGTGTGGGTGGAATAAATGCATGCGCATTTAAAAGTTGCTCCCTGCGAAATGAAAGAGTGGAAAGTAATTTGCGACTTGGTCCAAGTGACTTGCTGCAGAGAGCAGAAGAGTGATGACCTTGTGTCTGGATCTGAGCGTGATTTGATGCCGTCTCCGCTGGGTGCGTTCCGCTCTCCCCGCCAGCCAGTTTTAGAGGCTGCCGTTTAGCGCAAACAAATGCTGTGGCGCGGGCCTGCGGAAGGGGGAGAATTTTGGCTCGCGCTCCGCGCGCCGGTCCCACGCCGCACTCTCTCAATTAGTCCTGTAGCGTTAACATTTGCGACACTTAATAAGTTTGGGGACCCGGTCGGTCCAACTGTCTTTATTACGTGGAACTTTAATTGAATGCCTCTGAGTTTTAATAAAATGAATCTTGCGGCTACATTATTAATGACACACGAACCTGGTTATTTCTCTGTTCCAGACAGTCCTCAGGGGCTTGGGTGAATGGAAAAGTGTGGAGTTGTTTTTTTCCTCTCCATTTAATTTCTAATGGTAATATAAGACTTCTCTGTCCCCGTTGGCCCCCAAAATTCATTTATCTTTTTCAGTGTTTTTGTTCACTTTCCTATTGTCTACAATCAGGGTTTCTAATTTATATTTGTACGTGCGTGTGTGTGTTGGTAACATATGGAAATTTTCAGGAAAAGAATGTAAGAACAATAAGTCAGTAAGTCTCAGACTATAATTGCTACAACGAGGGGTCACTAATACTATACCATAAACAAGCTCACAATTGACTGTAGATGAAAGGAGATTATTTCTGAATTGCAATAGAGGTCACCTGACCAAACATGCCTATTTGGTAGGAGTCCAGTGCTGCCGTGAGCTCACTTGGAGCTGTCAGGTTCATGCAGCTTCATAATTAGGTCTTTGGTTGTGCAGCTCTCTTTGAATACGGCTCTGAGGACCATGGAATTCATCTCGTACTGTTTCCTGGTGAAGCGCTGTCGTTCATTACAAACAATACTGTTGATTTAACGCTTGACAGCGGGTTGCTTCACGACAGCGCAGAGTAAAGCTTTCATCCGTTGCACTGTTTGTTTTCTGTTCTTCACAGGAAACTGGAAGGCAGAGATGTCTCATGCTATGCTGGTTGAATTTGCGAAACAATATTAACCGAGTTTAAAGGTTGCTTTGCACACAGTGCTTGTTTTCCATTGTCTATAATTTAAAGGCTTCCGGCTGCTTTCCCTCCATCACAGTCTGAGCCGGTGGGATCAAGTGCTACAAACCGAAATAGTGGGCAGGGCTCTCCTTCATGTTTCAACCGCATTCCTTTCCTCAGAGCCACTCCCACCTGCCGTCAGCCAATGAGGGGAGATCAAAAGGTAGCAAGTCTATGTAACAAGTCACCAAACTGATTTACAGGAAGTGGAAAAGCAAATGGTTATTCTTGCAGATGTATCTGCTGCTAACATTAAATATTTCCTTTATGTCTGATATTTCTCAGCTTATTAGCTGTTTACTAGAAAGGTAGTTTACTAGAAAGGTGGCCATTTCTTACTATTGAGTCACAGTTGACCCTCTGCTGGCTTTTGAATGCTGGCTTCCCCCACAGGCTTGAGTCTTTCATCTTCCTCTCGCTCTTTTCCTGTTCATTTGTTATTTTCAGAGTCAGAGCTCACGTCAGAAATGGCAAATCTCTCAGCAAATGCAGATGTGTAAAGATGTGCTATTGTATGAACATATAGGCCTATGAACCAATAGCTGAATATTCATACCCTTAATTTTTTTTTCCAAAAACAGCCATTTGGCCTTCATACTTTACCTGCTGTTGCTTTTTAAGGAAATGACTGCTCTTCACCCGAGCCTGCTGCACCTGTCAGGTGAGACAGCTCTACCCACAGGCTCGATTCCTGCTAGTTGGCACCAACATTGTTATGTGGCTGAAGTGCCACAGCTCCATCCTGCATGGATGTCCTTCAGCCTGACAAAAAGGCAGTTTAAAAGCACTCAGGAACTCAATGGGAACTGCTCCGTTCCATCTGGCTCTTGTGCCCGCAGTGGAAATGCTCCTAAAGGGTGCTCAGACTGCTCACATAGTAGCATAACTCATAAACAGAGTCAGAGGAAGGACAGACCTGTTGTCGTTCGGTAATTCGGAATGTGCTCCTCGGTCCTATCGAGCCCAGGTGGATTTGCTGGAAGTTTAGCACATCAAGATTTTAGGGAAAAGAATGGAGAGTCAACAAGAAACCAAAAAAAAACGAGGCAGCCAAATCAAATACATGGATTGGATAATGTGACTATGTTCAGGAGCCATGCACTAAGAAGATGGAGGGCTTGGTTTATCACTGCTTGTTCTCTTTCTATCCATAATTCTTGGAAACATGTATTTTTCACTCCAGATCGAAGCGAAATCTTTAATGGTTATGTCAGTTACTGATACGTGCCTGCTACATGACCCTCAACTTCATGCCTACAAGGTGCTATTATCTAGGAGAGATTACTTCTCCTCCCACAACTTTATATGCAGGTTTTTTTTTTTTGCTTCCTTAGTGCCACTTGAACCCTTGTTCTGAATGACTGAAGTAGTGCACTATAGATAAATAATGGAGCATTGGTTTAGAGAGAGGCTATGCTTGAAGATGGATACAATTTCAGGAGGTTTTAGCAGGTTTTAAAATCTCGTCTTGTTTTTTCTGTGGTTAAAAGCACAGTCTGTTGGCCAATTAAGTAATGACGCATAATTGGTGAGTGGGGGAAATCATGCCGTTTTTGACATTGTCATATAATTCTTTCCCATATCCTTGAACAGGCTCTGACCTTTCATAGAAATGTGTCTGGTTTTAGAGAATCGAGAGGCTCTTCGTTGCTGTGTAGAGGGATTGCAAATAGGCTACCCTGATGCCTTTAAAAACTCTGAAGTCTCCATTGTTTTTTCTCGGTTTGGTCGTGCGTCTTAATGAGGATTTTAATAATCACGCTCATAAATCACAAGGCAAAGAGCGGATGTCCCACACTGCGGGATGCTCAGCGTGGACCGCTGCCTTTCTGATGGCTTATTCTTGCACCCCTAGACTACCCAAAAAGCAATGTAGGTCGGTAAATGAAAGCAGCTGGACCTGTATTCTAAGTGCAGGTGCAGGCGACTTTGATAAATGCGAGTTTGCTTGTTTTGTGTTGCTTAAAAGGCCATCGTTGTCACCGTGACAGTATTGTGTATGTTTCACTGTAGTACAGTTTCAGTTTGTATTACAAAGTGTTTACTTTTAATGAAATATGTACCAAAATAAGCTCACTGTAGTTTATTTACCAACTGGTCAAACTCTCATCCTATGTCAGAAGGGATCACCTTGCCAACAATGGTGTTGTGAGATCTCAAACTATTGCACATTACCTCTTTGGGAAATGTTATGTTATTGACACAATAGAATAAGGCATTTTACCATTTACATTATGCAATCCAGATATCTAGTATTTTTAAACATTTTTCCCCAAGATGTGATACTCTTCTAACTAAAGTCCTTTCACACTAGTTCTGCCAGTGTAGTTAAATGAATTATAGGTATATTAAAGAATGTGCAATTGCATATTTCATTCTCGTAGCTATGAGTGTTTTTCTTTGTTGTTATTAGACAGTGTTATTAGACGTGTCTATTATGAAATTGAAAAATTTTGAAAATGAGTCTCAGGGACATTCCTGTTCGGGAAGACAAAGCTCGATACAAGTCAGCAGCCATCAACACAGATTTATAAAGTTTTTAAATTTAATTACTCATAGAATGTTCTCTTCCTTGGTAAAGGATGGAAATGTTGAAAGGTTCACTTGCGGACAGTGGCCCTTGCATTGGGTGTGGGCTTTCACGTGGGAGACGTTGAGTTGGTCTGCATTTTTAATTCGGCAGTTTACAAATCCGTCTGACTTTTCCACATAACGCTGCTGGGCGTGTGCGCACGTACCCGATCCCACGGCCCGTCAGGCTGGCAGCACTGAAAGGTGTCTTTCATAAAGTGAGCCAGACGTTCCTGAGGTGCGCCCCTGAGGGGTCCTGCAGTGAAGCGTCTGTGCTGATGAGGAGCATGTCACTCTCTCCACTGCTGCAGTTCCCAGACTCAGAGGTGAAGTCATAGTCTCACCAGAGACCAGCGCACTCACACATTGAAGCCCTTCAGAGTGGAACACTGAGAACATTCAATTGCGACTGCTCCTACTTGTGTATTTGTACTATAGAGCGGCATTGAGCGAAGGGAGTCGCCATCCAGACAACTCTTGTGTTGTGTCCAGCTTTAATTTGAAGGGGTTTTGGGTCTTCTAGCGAATCAAACAGGATCTATTGTTTTGTTGTCATTTGAAAACGGGTAGACGAATGAAATGACTTTTTGGGCTGTTGGGTTAGCTTCAGTAGCTTGAGGCAGGGCTTTTTGAGAGAGCAAAATAGTTTCCTTTCAGTTGCAGATTTAGATTACCCAAGGCTTGCTAGGACCTTTGCTAACTGGATTACAATTTTATATACCTCCCTTGCTGCTTGTGTAATTACTGGTGAAATGATATCAAAGGCCTGCTCTCTCCTCAGGGGCAGGAGACAGGGCTGCCCATTATCCCTCTCGCTGCGCTCTTTATTGGCCGAACCCCTGGCTGCAGCCACTGGTCTGGAGAAATGTATTAGCAAAGCCTAAACGGGTCCAACTAATCATGAAATCAGTTTATATGCAGATGCCAGCCTATTCTGTCTTCAGCAAACCTGGTGAATTGTAACATCTTATCCTTGGGCAGACAAAGGACTCCGAGGCTTTTAGACGGAAGCATTAGCCTTTCTTGTTGCGAAACCTGGCTGCTAAACCTTTCCAACGAGGGGGAGCTTTTCAAGCGCGCGGAAAACGAGGGTATTTGCAGCACCCGAGCCAATGCAGCTTGCGCCCCGTTATTAATTAAAAGTTAATCATGGAAGGCTTCTTTGACCTTTTGAAACTGGCATCTGTGAAGGGTGCACTTATAGCCTGGACACACTTTGTTTAGAGACGGGGTGTTGAGCCAGGTTTGGAGGTACCGAGCGGAGCGATACATCTTCATCAGCATCGTCGGCCTCCTCTCCAGCCTCCCCTTCAATTGCTTCTGAGTTTTAATGGATTTTTTCTTAATCCTCATTTAATCACAGAGAACAAAAGGAAGATAGCTGTAAGCCTATTGGAAACCGGCTGAATGCAGGGGAGGCTCTGTTTACTCTCACACCGTGACTGTTACGCTGTGTTAGAAAATAACGACAGGAAGGCGAAAGTTCTTAATCAGGCACACTGCACACCAGAGTGGGACCAAATGCCGCATTGCTTATCCTGGGTGCAGCTTTAGCAAAACAGCGCATTTAACTGGGTATGAGTGCTTTTCCTTTCGATGACACCTAAATTCAGTTACGTTTTCAGAAGACTATCGGTGGCCCTGACTTATGTAAATCAAACCTGACTGAGAAGAGTCCACTGTGCATTTAAAGGGTCGAATGCATCACATCAGCTGGTGAGGTGCTGTGCAAACCATCATAAAACCTGTTCTTCATTTCCCAGATATAATGAGTTCCCTTGTTTTCCCTCCGCTTCCCAATGGTTATCTATCGTCTGTGTTGTTAATTTTGTGAAAATGTATACGAAACTTTCCAAAACAACTGCCACTTGACTAGTGCATGACAAATTTAGAAATGATGAGAAGTTTGAAAGCTCTGTAAAGCCATGGTGCATGCTCTCTGTAGGGATCAGTGTGAAAGAATAAAACTGATGTTACCGACTGAAATGTGCGATACTGAGTAAAACCGCTCACTTCGTGGAACCGCTAGCAAAAAATAAACTAATAAAAAAACAAATGCTCGTCTCTTCGTCTTCTTTGGGGGTAACTGCGGAAGTCCATCGAGGTGGGCCTCTTGGATTGGGTAAGAGGGCAGGCAGTCCATCGAGGTGGGCCTCTTGGATTGGGTAAGAGGGCAGGAAGTCCATCGAGGTGGGCCTCTTGGATTGGGTAAGAGGGCAGGGAGTCCATCGAGGTGGGCCTCTTGGATTGGGTAAGAGGGCAGGGAGTCCATCGAGGTGGGCCTCTTGGATTGGGTAAGAGGGCAGGAAGTCCATCGAGGTGGGCCTCTTGGATTGGGTAAGAGGGCAGGGAGTCCATCGAGGTGGGCCTCTTGGATTGGGTAAGAGGGCAGGGAGTCCATCGAGGTGGGCCTCTTGGATTGGGTAAGAGGGCAGGAAGTCCATCGAAGTGGGCCTCTTGGATTGGGTAAGAGGGCAGGGAGTCCATCGAGGTGGGCCTCTTGGATTGGGTAAGAGGGCAGGGAGTCCATCGAGGTGGGCCTCTTGGATTGGGTAAGAGGGCAGGGAGTCCATCGAGGTGGGCCCCTTGGATTGGGTAAGAGGGCAGCGGTGAAGGGTGTGATTGGCTGGAGGGAAACGGCGCGCATTCCGCATGCAGTCTGCGCCCTCGTGCATCTGCGCGCCTCACCGCTCATCCGCAGCCCTCTCAGCCGAAGCGGCAGCCTCAGCGCCGGCAGTGATGCATAATTGATGGTGTGATTAATTAGAGGCGAGGGAGGACGCAGGCGACAACAAACGCTCCCCGCTCGTTCTGCAGCACGGGCGTAGACAGGGGAGCGGGCCCAGATGCGCGTTTTATATGCGCTGCCCCGCCCGGGCCCCGTTTGGGCTTCCGGACCAGCCGGCTGCGTTCCGGATGGTGCCGCCGGGGGCCCTGCCCGTGATGCGCTTGCTTGTGGATGTGGAAGGGGGATCGGTCTCTTGACTTTAAGGATTTATTCAGTCTCTATCGGTAATAGCTGTTGAACGATTCCAGCAGTTCATTGATTTTCAGCTCCTGTTGGAATGGGAAATCAAGTGCATTGGAAGCACGCTGCGGCACCATGGAATTAATGTCAACGCCATCTGCGCCGCGCGGTGGGAGAAAAACACGCGCAGAGAACCGCCCAGCGGCCAATCAGCTGCTGCTAACGGGAGCGGGTTCCACTCCGAAATGAGACGGGACCGACTTTGATATTAATGGGCCGCTGTTTTTTTTTCTTCTTCTTTTGTTTGCCGTAAGATTGCACTAATTGCCTGTCACTGTGGAAAAAAAAAGCCTAACCCTAAGTGATTTTCTCCTTTCTGTTTTCCACAGAGCAATAACCTTGGACAATCAGCTCGTGGTGCTGTCGACAGCTGCGCCCGATGCAGGACGGTACTACGTCCAGGCAGTTAATGAAAAGAATGGAGAGAACAAGACAAGCCCATCCATTTACCTGAGCGTGGCAAGTAAGTAAAGGAGAAAATCAACACAAACCTGCTCCATTCTTGGCCCAAGGCCATTTGTGCATGACACGAGAGAGATGCTGTTATTGACCAAGAAATGGAATTCCAGCCTTTATTGGTTTGGTATACAGTAAAATGTGGCAGCATTCTTTTCTGCTTTTCTGTTGTTATTTTTAACCTTTTTTCTCCATTTCCTGTGTGCTCTCTTTCCCTTTTGATTTTATTTCTCTGTTTTGGTCCGTGCTCTCTCTCTCCAAGGGAAAGTCGCTCATATTAGCACCAGCTTTCCATGTACTCGATCATCCGTGTGAAGGAGTTGAAGGTGGTGCGCGGGAGGACTTGTGTTCAGCGAATAGTACCAGCATTATATTAACGGTTGTTCCACGTTAATTAAAGAGAGTAGCTTCCGGAAAATGTTTGCGTGGGGTTAGCCGTGATGGCGCTGGGCTGAGAAGCTCATTTTTTTTCCATTCTGGCAGGTGTCCCTCCTCACTTTCTCTGTGCCGTTCTCGTGGCGTCTGCCTTTGGAGCAGGTCCATGCCGTTCTGCACGGCGAGCAGAGCTGGGGTTCACTGGAACATCCTGTTCTCAATCGGACGCGTACGTGGGTGGCTATCCACCGGCTTCACAGAGACATTCTCTTCCAGCACAGCAGAGCCCTTTGACAAGTCAGAGAGGACAGTTGGCAAACTCGCATAACACGCACGGCCATTGGTGACGTCTGGCAATTCATCCCTGTTGAACAAGCAGCTACAATTTAGAGGCAAAACACATCACAGGCTGCGTTTCTGAGGTAAAGCGTACACGGCGAAGGTGGAGTCTGAAGGGGGGAGCGTTTTTTTTTTTCGGCGGGTGAGCAGGCGTTCTCGTCCCCCCCCCCCCCCCGGCTGGAGGCGGCTGAGGCGGACGCCGGCGCGGAGGCGACATCAATCTGACGCTTGGTTAGGGATGTTTTTACAGAGCGGCGTGCGGGCGGGCCGGCTCGCCCCACGCCCCGCTCGGCTGTGTCACGGCCGCCGGGGCGCTGCTGTTCAGGACGAGCTCGGTTAATTCCTTATTCCCATCAGTAAAACCCAGCGAGCGGAGAAGTGCGGGGGCGGCCATGTTTTATTACCTGCAGCCGCGTGCTTTTGTTTTTTTTGTTGTTTCTGTTTTTTTTTTCCCTCCCTCTGCCTGTCCTCCGTCTCATCTGCCGCCGACGCGCTTCACGTCCTCTTCCTCATCTGGGCTTTTTGATCGCGGCCTTTGCTGAAACGGCGAAACGGAACGACGCCTCTTCCGCTCCCGCGCAGAGCCGTGCAGCCGGGCCGTTAAGGCTGTCCCGTCCGGCCGGGCTTTCTTAATTCACGCCTCTGTGAGTTTATCGGCCGGCGCCGTTCCTCCAGGTAGCGGTAATACGGCAGACCGGCTGAGCTCTGACACACGCGTGTGTGCGGCCTGTGAAGTCGTCTGTCATCGCCAAGGCCTCAGCGCAGGGTGAAGCCGCTGTGAAACAACCTGTAGCGAATGGCTTATTTGTGTAGGTAAACGTGACGGATGCACTGGATTTATTTCCTACGGCGGGAAGCCTTCTGCTGTTTGTTAGCTCTTATATGAGAGCCTTTTAATTGGCGACCTTTTTCTTGTTCTTACTCATTTCACACTATTTCAACAAATAATTAGTGTTAAGCAGCTGAACAGGATACAGTATGTTCCATTTTCTTTATCTTAATTAATATTTTTAATTTGACTTTAAATGCGCGGGAGGTCTTAGTTCAGTGCGGCTCCCCTCGCAGTACATAAATAAAATCTGGACAAAGTTTCAGAATTAAACTGCCTGTGAATGCCTGACCGCGAACCTCTCAGCGCAGTGAGGAAAATTGGGCTGCGAATGAGATTTTTAATGAATGCTGTCGACTGAACTTTACATTTCTTTAGCAG